>NC_031768.1:44035642-44036180 GCF_001522545.3 Parus major
TTTTTTTTATTATCTAATAGCAGAAAAAAGGAAGTAAAAATCTGTCAATTAAATATTTGGGGTTTTCTTGTAAGGTGGAAGTTAAAGTATATGGAAAGAAGTTGGTTTTTTTTAAAAAAAAAAGAAGGTCACCGTTTTACAAGCAAGGGACAGCAACCATGACTCTTGCAGATATTTCAGTGATTTTGTGTGGATCTTAGTGCTGCATTTTTCTTTGCTTTCACAGTGAAATGCAAGTAATGAATTCTGTAGGTGTCTATGTAGGAACAGCTTTCTCATAGACTACCTAGATAATTTCATCAATTTGAAGTTCTCAGTGAATATTTCTGTCAAACATAGAAGAATTAGTCTATTATTATTTAGTCACAATATTCTACTTCTATCACTAGTGTGAAAGGCACTATAATAGAAAGCTTAAGTACATGTCCATTTTCTTACACATACAGGTAAATGTGTTTATATACAGCATTTTCTCCTTTCCTTCTTCCTTCTTTCTTCTTTTTCCTATTTAATCTCTCCTCTCCTCTCCTCTCCTCTC
>NC_031768.1:44036696-44185272 GCF_001522545.3 Parus major
GTTTAAAAGATAATGTGTAAGCACCAGGTGTCAGGAACATGAATGTTAGACTTCATTATGTACAAGTATCTATACTAAGCAGGTTTTGCAAAATTAAATTGGCCCAGATCTTAAAAAATAGATTAAACTACAGGTTTCAATATGGCAAAAGTTAATTCTGAGTGAAAAAAAGACAAAGGGCAAGTACATGCCAATTATTAGCAAAGAAGCCAAATCTAAACCAGTTTCAATTTAGTAGAAGAAAAAGTAAATATATCATTATTTTTCAAGGGACCCCCAAAACACAATTTGTGCAGCATTCAGTGGCAATGAGAGATATCTACAAAACTTGAATTATGTATAATTATAACAGGTGATTTGGATGTTGTATGTTCTATGATCCTTTCATATTTAACAGAGAGAAATTCTTAAGAGTAAAATTAATTTGAGCTGTTTCATACCCCTGTTTTAGGATGATATGTATCATACCTCTGCTATACTTTCAGCAGTGATCTAGTACACTGAAATCAAATGATACATCAATTCTGTGTCCTTTACTTCAGATCCATTTTTCATGCAAAACTCAATATGACTTTCAGACTAAAATCTGTATGAAACTTGCACAAAGTACACTTCTTCAAATTCTTCACAATCTTTTGTGCTCATTTGAAAAATTTACAAGTCTTCCTTTCAGCCATCAAAATCTTTAATTTGTCTGGTATTCCCTCCTTATTACCCTCAAGCTCTTTTTTCAGTACCTTCTCAACTCATAATGAGGGGATTCCTTCTTTTGAAATCAAAGGTCCTCAAAAATAAATTCTTCAGTAGAAATATGTATTATCTAACTCTGATTATTACTCAGTTTTAATATTATTCTCTTAACATGCTGCTTCAGTAAGAATAATATCAATTTTGAGACATAAAAAATATTTCCACCCTATTAATCCTACCATTTAAAATTTGCAAGAATTTTCTTTCTTTCTTTGGTTATAACACAAGAACTGCAAGTAGCACATTTTTTATTTGCATTACATGAGATAGAAGCACAATCCCTAGTTTATGTTTTTAATGTATGCAACATTTAAATTGTCAAATTTAAGGAATTTTCAGTCTGTACAGACAACTTGAGCATCTAGTACTTTCTTGAATATGGAACAAATTTTAAAAACTGATTCTTACATCGCAGCAATTGTGGCGCTCAAATCCCTTCAAGAGATGATATTGTTTTTAAAGCTTCATAAATGATTCATGTGTAGATGCATTGAAAAAAACATAGTGCTTACATAATTGTTACATGTGGCTGGTATTTACCTCTTTGTTAAAGGTCCCTTTCTATAAACTCTTGACTTTCAGAGTCCCAGTCCTGAAAAGTAGACAAACTTGTCCAAAATGTGTAAGTTTCAGAGAGGTTTTACACCTCTTACAGAGGAGATTCATTCATTTCCAGATAGTAATCCTAAGGGCTTTTTCTTTTTTAGGTTTCTCATTAAGTTCACTGAAGTTACATAAGCATATCAGATGGACCAAAAGTGTGAGAAACTTAAGGCTTTGCCCAGTCATATAAAGAAAGACATATTTACAGAAACTTTAATATAGATGATGGTGTTGGATGGTACTTGTGGTAATAACAATCTAGTTGTCACAATGGTTTATGTTCAAGATGACTAGAAAAGGAAGTCTAGGAACAATGAAATTCTATCACTTTCAAACACCAGGAGAATATAAATATATTTTACCTAGATATTTCAAAGATGTATTAAGGACATAGCAAGGAGCGCCTGTTATGATTTACAAAAATTAGAATAAATATTTTTTGGATTAAAAAAACCCCCAGAAATAAAGTACCCTCTTTTCTTCCTCTTTTTTTAATTTTTTTTTATTTTATTTCTCACAGAAATGAGTAAGTGGAAATTTTGAAGACAGAAGGCAACTTCAATAAGAGCAACTGTGGAATTTATATACCTTAAAACAAGGAGAAAGAATATTTGTAAACATAAAACGTTGATCTTAAAGACACAGTCATAACTAAATTCAAGAAATAGCAACAGAAATCAAAAGGGAATTAAATTAAAGGTACAAAATACTTAGAGACCTTTCTTACATAAAAAATATTTGATGAAAAAGCTTAAGACTAAATCATCCAAATACATCAGAATACAAATACAAGTGCAACATACTACCAACTTGCCTGCATCAAAGTAGAGGATGGAGAATTTTAAACAATGAAAAGGGAAATAAACTAGTGTGAGTAAATAAGATATTGTATAATCATACATAAAAAGAAGATAAAATGAGAAAAAATGTGTAAGAAATGGTTATATAAATTCAGTCTAGCTTGTTTACATAATGTGCTCCATACATGAACATACACTGACATTCACACACACCTCTCTCACTCTCACCTCCCTGTGACAACTTCTCTTCTTTTGGGTCTTGAAAAATTCAAATTCACTAAGTTTCAGAGTATGACAGCAGAGTAGCTTATATGTTCAGCTGTGTCTTCCTGCTAGTAAATCTGATTGAAGACTAAAGTAGTTTGTCAACAAGCCCTTCATTATGCTGAGAAAAATGTTATTATATCTTCCCAAAGCACACATCAGTATCCCAATAATATACTCAAAGGATCCACCTCCTACAGAGTTCTTAGTTAATGTAAGACTTCTCCACTCTATTTAATTGGTTTCATGTTTGCATAAGGATATACAAACTATGTAAAGATTTAAAAGGTTAAAAAAAATGGTTTCAGTAGTTCAGGAAAAAAACCTGATAGCTTAATCTCATTTAACCTGAGAGTTGAAATATGGGTATGAACTGCTACCTTTTTCATCAAACTTTTCTTGTCAGTGGAGAAGTATGGGCATTTCTAGCATGGATTCCCTAGCACACACTAAGGTATGTATACATATCTTTTTATCAAGTGGAAATTACTTTTTTCTCCTGCATAGGAATTATAGACGTGTCCCTGGGAATTTTCCCATATGTAAATATCTACAGCATCAGGCAAATCCCTCTGTCTAAATATTCAGAGGGACTTAGGAGTGTTGAGCCTATGTTTATTAAGAAGTCTGCTGACAAAATACAAGCCACACAGCAGAACCAATGAGTTCTTATGATGATTTGGCAGCATAAGTAGAATGCTAAAATTTATTTTTAGTGTATCTTCAGGACCTGGACATTGAATCTCTGTTTTATCTTATTCATCAAGATAGTAGATTTTGAACAGAACATTGTGACAGATAATTACTTGAATAAAAATAAAAAACACAAATGTTTTCCATATACTGTTAGATAATCGATAGCTGAACTTTCCAAACTTGTTCTCATCCTGATTATACCAAGGAAGTCATAAAAATGCTTGCCATAAATCACCACTGACCATATATGATCTATATTTTTGGGTTTCTTCATTAGATATTTCTTATAAATTTGTTTAAGCAGTTGTATAATTGTATTTCCATTTGTCTTGTGATCTAGGATAAAAAAATGCAACTCCTTTAAAATTTGTAGCTGCTCCAAAGAAGGTAATATAAGTTTCCACTAATCAAACCAAATAAAATTAGCAAATTATTTACAGTATGTTCTGAAATATGGTTCTGACACGGGTTTTTTTTATCTTCCTGCATATTTGCTTTTACTGCCTCATTTCCAGCTTTCAGTTTGCTACAATATCTACAGAACAGTATGTGCTAATTGTGTTACATTTTCGTGTGCCAGGTAAAATAGGCTGATTAATTCAATGCAGCCATCTCCAATATACTTTACAACCTTAATGTTATGTGCAATTTAATTATCTAGATAAACTACTTTTTAATGTAAAACTAATGAGAAAGGACGAATTTTCTAAATAATTTATATGCTCTAGGTGTACCATGCCACTCCATATGGAGAACATTCAGGCTAATAGCTGTGTTAAAAATGCTGTCCAGCTGAAAGGGACAGTAGCCACTGAGCAGGCTGCTTCCTTGTTTTGAGCACCTCAATCTGCTAAATATTCCAGATGGTTGGAGGGTAAACAAAAGGACTATTAACATCTTGATTCATAGTGTTGACATGATGGTAGTTACTGTATTCAGTTGTGGGTGTTAATAAAGCTCTCTAAATATTTCATAGTCAAGGACTTTGTGTATGTCTGTTCAATGACTACTAATATCTGGACCCTTTAGACTCCAATATGTTCTTCACAATATGCTCTGCTTTATTTCCAGGTTTAATTTATATAGATAAGGAGGGTTTGTGTGGCATGTTTGAAAATTAAATATTACAATCTATATAGTAGTGATAATAATACAATGTAAATGACACATCAGCTATTACTTCTGGTCTTTAAATAATTAAACTTTATCAAGAATAATCAAACATTCCAGCTTTCCTTCTGGAGAAAACAAATCAGAAAGTCTGGAATTTTGGTAACTGCAGTGAATAATTTCAGAGAAATAATCAAGCTGAACGAAACCAGAAAATATTATCACTGAGCCAGAGAAAAATATTGTAAAGCTTGACTTTCTGCAACAGAGTATGAGGGAATATGCTGCAATGAAAGACATGTCTATTAATCCTTTTCAAATAACATTAGTTTGTTTAGCTTGCTGTATTCTTACTTGCAACTCTTCCAGAATGAAAATGGAGAATTTTTTCAAAGCATGAATATACATATATTTCTAAAATTTCTTTCATGCACAGTGTGTTGTGTACTCTCATTAAGATTGAAGTATAAAATAGTCTGTCTGTGAGATATGAGTTTAAAACAGATTTTTAAAAAAAAAACAATTTGAGCATCTTTATACTTACTTTTGACACATTCTCAGTTTTTACAAAATAAGATTAAAAAAGCTAACTAATAATTTTTATTTTCATCTAATCAAATACTTCATTTTCTCCCTTAAAAGTAACAAAAGCAACAAAACCCCAACCAAGATATGACCTTTGGCCACTCTTTTTTTTGAAGGGTCTCAATTTTTTGTTTTTACCATGGTGCAATTTGAATATTCAAGCATTAGAAATATCACTCCTGAAGACATCTAATTCAATAATATCAACATCTCACATATATCTTTTAACAAAAATAAGAAAAATAGTGAATCACAAAATATAACACTCTTTGCATTGTGATATGGCAGATATTTTTGCACTATAACTAAGAGAAACCAAAATGCAAACGGCATAACTATGGATTTTTATTTTGTTCTTTTGTAGGTAGATTTTTTTTTTCTCCAAAACTCTTAGTGCATATATAAGAAGTCTTCACTAAAATAAGCATTTCATTCTGTGGGACTGAGCAAAAACATCACTCTATTCACTGTGATTTTAATCAAAGTAAATTATTCCTCTGATCAGGAAAATGAGTACTTTTCACACAAACATACATACACATACAAAAATGAAACAAAAGCCCATTAGTTTTTCTTAGAAAATATGTAACTGACAAGAGATATTTTGTAGCTTTGAATTTTTGACTTTTCTTACTCTTTTTGTTTAAAAAAATGTCTTAAGTTTGAGATATTCTATAAAATGTTTTGAACTAACATGGCTATTTAAGTATTTTCTGTAGGTGTATCATCTTGTACTCTGCTGAAGGAACAAGAAGAATGCATTATTCTTAAGAGGATAACTGCATGACCATTAAATCATTCAAATTTTTAATTTCAAGAGGGTTTTTTTTTTGTTTTGCTTTTGGTTTTATTTTGGTTTGTTTTTATGTGGACTTAAATACATTTTACAATAGCATAAATTTTCAAAATTATATGCTATGGAAGAAATGAATAAACTCTAAACTTTGCCTTTTAAAAGTCATAAAATGCTCAGTTTCTCTGCTGTGCTTATTCAGATTCAATTCTCTTATGGTAAGCCTTCAGGTGTGGAACAGGGTAGAAACTGACCAAGCACACTTTTAGGGAGCTGAACTTGAACTGTAGTCGGGTGGGAGTTGGGAGGTGAAGAGGAATAAGCTATGTGGGCAGAAAATAAGAAATACTGACCATAACCCCAGGACCACATGCCTTCTTTACACATTCCTCTGATGAGCAAGAATGGCAGCTCTCAGCTTGATTAGAGTTGCTGTAATTATGGACTGCAGATATTAACATTTAGAACTGAATTGGTGTCCACAGATGAGAATGTATTTAACACATAAGTCAGGGTGCATAACTGAGTGATATGACTAAGTTACCAGTAAAATCTGTTGTCTAACAACATCTGAAAAAGTAATAGAAACCTGTTCTTCATGAAATTGTATAAGACCAAATACCAATAAGGCCTTTTGAAATGGCTAAATAATATATTGCAAATATATAAGTGTATATGTATATGCAAGCATAAAAAAAGAAATTCAATAGAAGGCAATATAGAGTGGTGTTCTGACTTCCACTACCAATTACTCTTATAAATCAATGTATATGCATTGTAGCAGCAATTTGTCTTTTTTGCTTTTTTGCCTTTTTTGCTTTTTTGCCTTCATCATTATGGTATCTGAATGTCTGTGAGTATTCAAGCAACTAAAAACATATTCCACTTGGAGACTAAATAACACTCTTTGTTCAGAGACAGAAATACTCAAAGGATTGATTATGTTTACTGCTCATATAAGAAGAGAGAAAGAAGAAGAAAAAAGTGATTGTAAAATCCTTCCTGTATGTTTTCATGCACCATATAATAACTAATAGATATCACTGGAAACAACACTAACAAAATTACTGTAGAAGACAGCAGAAGAGACATGCAGTTATATTTCTTTTACAAGCCAACATTATCTAAATGGATGCATGTCCAGAGTCTCGTCTATGCTTTCTTGGGCATCTGGCAGGAGAATATCATGGAATTCAAGCAGGTGGCTGCTGTTTCTCTTCAACAGGGGTAGAGGGAGAGCAGGTAGTGGATACGACTCTATTTTAGGTGTGAAGGATATAACCAACAGGTGAATTTCTTACAATATTTTTTTAATTGTCAAATTTTTTAGCTCAACAACTTTAGTCCTTTTAAGAATGACCCTGTCTGATCCATATGTGGCTTCCTTATATGGGATTTTTCATATGGTCATCTTTTCTTGAAAAGTTGGCCAGTCCTGTTAATAATGTTGACTACACTTTCATTTTACTAGATTTCTGGAAACTGACTTGAAGGGATGGTTCTTAGACCTACTATTTTTTATTTATTTTTGTCCTTAAAAGGTCCTATATAAGTGCTACTTTGAGAATATTTTACCAGTGGAGGCATTTCTCTTTAACGCCAGACTGACACACCAGCCTCCCTAATACATTCTATGATTGCTGAGCCAAACCATCTTGACAATAATGATGTTTTGACCTTGGTAGCCAACCAAATCTAGAATGCATTAATAGCTCAGTTCATTAGAGTTTATGTAAAAAAAAAATGTCCTTGCAAAAAAAGAATGCTTTTTATTGCTTCCGAATTTAGAGGAATTACCCATTTGGAAATTCATCTATGCCATTCATTCTGACATGTCAATATGAGAAAAAGGATAACAGAAGAGATATCACTATATTAGGCTGAAATATATAAATATATAGTGTGACATATTGTTTTTTCTGAATTTCAATCCTGTTTCATGATAGCTAGTTTTTAATCTTTGAGTACTTCCAAATGAAAAACAAACTTAAAAATGTTCCTCTTTGATTTAAGATGATATTGCAGAAACAGAGAAAAAAGCAACCATTACAAGATATACCAAGGGTATGAACTTTTCATGAGCTTAATATTATTCAATTTTTTCAAGTTCCTTCCTCAATATACACAACCACAGTTAACAGGTTCCTGAACTGGATAACTCAAAGAAATTCATCCCTTGTACTAAACTTCCGCAACCAAAAACCACCACAAAGACTAAATAATTAGTTTTCCCAATCTGTGTGATTTTCAGATAAATGTAAAAGTACAGAATACACAATTTGTTTTCCTCTTTTCTCACAGCAGTATATATACATATTCATATATACATATATGCATACATAGCAACATGTCTTTGGTAAGGATTAGTCTCCATTATCAAGTTTATATTTTTTTTCACTCTATCTCAAAAAAAGAACTTATATTTACTCTTATGAAGCACACTATATATTTTCTTTCAACAACAGTAGCATGATATCTTTCTTAACTGACTTTAATTGAAAAAAATATGCATGTACCAGGTTGAGTTTACATCATGTTCACTGTTTTTTCCAAGGATTAGTGTAAGCACAGGAAAGGGTGCTGCAATGCACTAAGGTACCACATCATTGTAGGATGATTTTCTGAACACCCTTGGCTGGTTGACAAAACAAATACAAGGAGTACATACATCTCTGTTAGTACTTCACCTGGTGAAACTATAGATATTTGCACTCATTCAAGAATCTCTTTACCATGCTTCTTTGCATAAGATTCTTGTCCATAAGATAGGTTGTTAATCTTTTTTTTGGGATGATTTCTAATTAGCTTAAAAGTTATGTTGTTTTTGTGTGGTTTTTTGGTTTTCTTAAAGTTGTGTGTGTCCTTAATTCCATCTGTTTGACTTCCAACAACAGAAGAGTGATCATTTCAATGTTAGTCAGTTACAAAATAAGTCTGACACTATTAAGAAAAAAAATAATAATTTTGCTTAATGGTGTTGTTTATGCTTGATTCTCTGTTGAAATAACATGTTTTTTCAATATTTTGAAATTGTAAACAAAACTAAATTGAGTGAAGTTTTAGTATTCTTACTTCATGGACATCTAAACTGCCTTCATTGTCCTTAAATCTTGTCAAACAGTTTTACCGTGACAAGGTGCATAGGCTTTCCTGTAATGGAGAATGGACTGTTGCAAGCCTATACATACCAGAAAATATCCCAGAAGTAATTTTCATGTGTCAAGAATACATATTTCCATGTGGAAGCAGGGTTAAAGATTCCCTATATTATGTGTAATTTAATATGCATTGGGAGGTGCCTTGGGAGAGAGATACAGTGTGTGTGTGTGTCTGTGTGTGTGTGTGTGTGTGTGTGTGTGTGTATGTGCAGGCAGATAGTACCAGGTTGTGATGGTAACAGCAGCTCATAATTAGACACCATTATTTGTCCTACAAATGCATGTACTTTTGAAGCCGTTTTCTCTAAAAACTTACTTTCAGCATTTGGACAAGATAATGAGTCAGAAAACGGAAGGCTGCTGTGCATCTAAGTGCATGGACAGCACCAGTCCAAATTACAGGCAAGAAAGGATTCAAACTCTTTGTTAAAGTTCTTTGTTACAGATTGTAAAATAAAAGAAAAAAAAAATATTAATGGAAGCATTTTAAACTCAGCTGACCTTTTCCATGTTTCTTTTTTGTTAAAGGAATCTTTTCAAAAGACAGGAGACACACAAAAAAAGCTCAGCTATTTCCTGAGAAAAGTAATAAAAGTCATGCTTCCAGAATTCATTTGCATGTATCAATGTTTTTAGATGCTAAGCAGAAGACAAAAGGTACAGACTGAATTAATGCATTCTGATGATTGATATCCCATCCTATCAAATGAGCAAAAACTTTCCCCTCAGACCAGTAGCCTTTAATAACTCTTCATGATGATAAAATCTAGGTGTTTTTAGGATTATCCTCGCAAGTAGTACAGGCTTTGATAGGGGGTGTACTGTCCCCTTCCATGTAGGGATGCTACATCTGATTAGCAAAATCCATATCTGCAAAACTCTTATAAGATCACTTATTAGTCATGAGACATACATTGAGGCTGAACATCACAGAAATAAAATTGTGAAGGAAAGGAATTCCTTTATGCTAATGAAGATGATATTCTGACAGTTAAACCAAGAAATAATGACTCTTGTCTAAAATATAACAAGAGAAATCCATAAATCTTAGCAGAACTTTAAAAATTATATTATAAAACCATGCCTAATAGAATTCAATAGCAAAACACCCACTAAAAATCTTTCTTTTCAATTGAACATCATAAAATTTGGAGATTGTTTATCTGCTTTTGATTGTCAGTGATATCAAATAAGAAATATGTACAAAGAAAAACTGGTTTACTCATAAAATTTAAATCAAAGAAAACCATATCAGCTCTACCTGACAGTCAAGAGTAAATATCAGGAAGCAAAATGAAAACTGGGGAAAGAAATACATAGGAAAGTGGCACCACTATGCTCTTGTCCTTAATCTGGTGAGGCTTCCCATATATGTCTTCAGAGAAATCAGGAGCACCAAGAGGTAGAACCTCTTTGTTATTCAAGAGAAGAAATCTTTTCGTCAGATAAAAATGGTAACATTATGTTGTATTGATTATTATGGACAGTAATCGTGCAGTAATTTTATTGGATCTGAAAGTCCTTTGCATTCATACTGTCACTGCAGCAGACATATTCTTGAGATGCAGAGGTTTTTAAGTCTCTCTTTTATATGTCATTTGTTTGTAAGGATTACCTGCTAAAATAATTCAAGGCAAACATATTCATAGAAATCATTCATTGCATTTATTTTAACAGTTAACACTGTTAAATTGAAATAGGTCAATAAGCGAAATCTCTCCTCCTCTCTCAGAATGAGAGGAACATTATTGTAATTATTGTCATTTAGTTAATATGTACATTTGAACACAAAATGACATTATTCAAGTATATAATTATAAATTAATATAAATAATATATAAAAAATTATCAACGATCTCCTATCTCAGAAGAATCAAGCCACTCCCAGTTATTTTTTTGCTTTTTTTATCAGGAATCCAATCATTTGGAGTGGTATAATTATTTTTTCAGTAAAATTAAACTTAATGCATACAAGCTACACCAATCATTTTATTACACTGCCAAATTAAAAAAAAAAAAAAAAAGTGAGTATTACAGTTTTTTTTTTGTCGGGAGTAGCTAGTGCTTATTTCTCTAACGGTACACTAAGGGAACACAATGAAAGATTTGTCTTTTTGGTTACATTGTTAATGAAGTCTGATTAGTGAAGTGAAACACCACAATAACAAAATGTCAGATACGGATTATTATTGCTTTTTCTTTTGCAGTATCAAATAGTGTGACTACCTGAAAATGCCTGGGACTCATTCCATGTATTGCTTTACTTACCATGCAGTGTAACTTCAAAGGTTTTTAAATTCTATCATTGGACTTTTTCAGAAAATTATAGTGAAAATAATATAGTGTGGGAAATGTGAAAACAACAGGCAAAACTTTTTGGTCTCTCAATGCATTGTGGATAGATACAAAGAATATTCCAAAAGAGGAAAGGGAGAGAAAAAATAATATATGAGAATGATACTATGTTTTCCGTACAGGGATAAATTATGATCAATCACAATCATGGAGAGATTTGTCTTCAGAACACTGAGTTACATTAGAAAATGTTAGACTTTGGAAGCAAAGTGCTTTTACTGCACATCCCACATGCAGAAAGGAATAATCTGAGAATTACCTGTAACAGCACCTGCATCTTTTTTCAAAATTTTCCAGTCCTATGCAAGCCTGCAAAGGATAAAGCAGCATTTCTTCTTTTGCAAGCAACACAAATCCACTTCAGCTCCCTTCTTCACAGTAAAATTTCTCCATATCAGATTTTCTACTCTCTCATGCACTGTAAATTTTGAAGTACATAACCTCTGGACATTTGAAGGAAGCAGGAATCCTTGTTTCTTCTCTTTTTTTTTTTTTTTTTTCTCCTTCATGTCTACTATAATCCTTAATATTTATATTGCAAGTGTGTCCCAAGGTTAAAGTCAGAATCAATGGTTTTTAACATTAAGTCCTATGCAGAGCTAAGACTACACTTGTGGCTAAAAAGAAATGACTGGACCCATTAACTAAAACTACCTCAGTACAGGAATATTTTAAAAATTGAAAAAACTTCTTTTCCGGTAAAATCAGAGTATATGTGGGAGAGTTATGTTTTCTAAAACATTGTTTATTTATAGAAACCTGAGATAGTCATTTACTAACAAGGAAAATGTTTGAGTATCCATTTCCTGGAATTGTCTATATAGGTTTATATAAATGTATGTATGTATGTATGTATGAATGTATGTATAGATAGATAGAGTGCATATTTCATTTTTACTGGTAAAATTAAAGTCATTTGCATCATAAAAAAGTTAAAGTACCAAGATTTATCCTTGTTTGCCATTAAGGATGACTTTTTTGGAGATAAACAAGCATGTTTTCTATTATGTTAGAAATTCTTCAAATAAATGATTGAATATCTGAACAACTTGTATGCAGATAGCAAAAATCCCCTTTCACTGTTCACATGCTGTAATTATTTTCGGTGTAATTATTTTCAGTGCACTGGACTGTTTTGCCAATCACTTTCAAATATCAGTATTTGGTCTCCTGGATGCTCACCTTTACTACAAAATTAAATACGAGTGTTCTATGTTAAGTTTATTGGATTGGTTTTTCTCTTTGGCTTTAGGTTTGTTTGCTTGTTTATAAAAGTGAATCTATGTAATTCATTTTACTGCTTTTTATGCTGATACACTGGCCTACATGGCTACAATTTCATCAAAATAATCCCTTTGGTATAAAATAATATCACAGTATTTTTTACAGAGCAACACTCAGAAATCAGAGTAGGTAAAGTAACAACCAATTTTCCATCTAATTCAAGTGTGCCAAGCATAATGGTGGTTGGGTTAAAATACAACAAGTGTAAGTGGAAATATATTTTTCTCAGTGTTTTTAATATTTGGGATCACTCTAGACCTCTAAAAAGGTAATTAAGAAAAAAATATATATTGGAAAGATCGAAAAAATGAACTATTTGCACTAGATGCATAACTAGATGCATAACTGATTTTTTATTTGACATAAAAAAGAATGTAAAAAAGAGGTTCTGATGTACATATTTATATATGAGACTTACAGTAGGCATATTCTCCTCAAATTTCACTAATCAGCAGGCTTGTTTATGGGAAAATATATTATTAAATAAATAGGTTCATTACTACAAACTAAGAGTTTTTATTTTTGTTTTTTTAATCTTATGATTTCACTCTCTGACACAGGGTAATTGAAATAGTAAGATATTTAACGTTATATCAAGGAAGCATTTGTGCAACACATTTCAAAAAAGAGAAACATTAAGATTTACACTGGAATTCCTATACTGATACTGCTGCATCTCTCTGTGCAGTGCTAGAGTCTCACTTATATTTAGAAATTTGTCTTAAGGTTCATTGTTTTTTGTATAAACATTTATAAGGATTCAACTCAATAATTTTGACTCCTTCATATTAAAAACACAGCTGTTAAATGAATCCAAAGAAAAGCCAAGGAATACTATTTACTAGACTTTCAGATAACAAACAAAGATGCTAAAATTCAGAAACAGACAAAAAAGGTTTAGACATATTAAATGAAAATAATTTAATCAAATATTCTTATGTGGGATTCTTCTTGCCAACTGAATATGCCTAGCTTTAGAGAAGAATTAACTTCTTCCTAGGGCAGGAATCTTAATATGCATCACTCTAAAATGTATTTATTTATTTTATTTTCTAAGATTTTAAAGAACCTTTAGAGTGACTAACTTAGATTTAGACACCAGTTCTGTAGACAATAAAATTTAGCTGAGACTATTGTATTTGCAGATATCACTTCTACAAAGAGAAGCCTTGAGATACCACTAAAAGTGGGAAATTATTACTAGGAAGTACTTGGTAAATTTTCCTAAGACTTAAGGCATATTCAAGACAACTGGTCTGTGTTTGAGCCTGAATAATGGCTCTGTTTCCCTGATCTATCTCTACTCTTGGTAGAGAATGTATTTTCTTTGAAATTTTCAATAATTAATATTTCCCAACCATATGATTTCAGAAAGAGCATAGTGTCTAAAGAGGTAAGAACAAAGAATAACTGCATAAGAATTAGTTTTGAATCAGAAACAGAAGGGTTTGGCTACTTTTAAGGCATTATTTTAGTACCAAATAAACTGCAGCTCTATATGTAAGCAAGTTGTACTTGGACTTTTTTGCTGAAACACAGCACAATGTGTGCAATGCAGACATCTGAACTCCTGAGAGTCCTCAGATTTCAGTGAGGACAGGGAATACAGTCTGTCTTAGTATTTTAGAAAAATAAAAAAGATGAAGTTACAAGTGAGAAATTTGGGGAGGAACTCATTGCAACATATGGTAAAAAATTAATGTATTAATAATCCAAAGAACTATGATGGTTTTATTTTCTTTTGTTCAATTTTTTAAAGCAGTTACTTTGTTGAACTCATTTGGGATTAACTCAAATTCATGTTAGAGTAGTTCTGAAAACCTTTTGGCCCATGAGTGATAACACAGTTGTCTAGTTATTTATTTAAGTCTATGAATTTCATTGTAACTTAAGAAGATTTTTTTTCTGTTATTTTTCTTGCAGTCTTATCTGCTAAAGTGGATTTATTTTGTACTTTAACATTTCCTCAGCATTTAGTATTCTTCTGAGACTATTGTTTTAGTTAAAGAATGGCATTGTCATCAGGGAAGGTACTGCTCATATTTAAAGCTCATACTATTCCATTAGTTTTAGATTTTTGGCCTGGTAGTGACAGATGTCTTCAGTTAAATGGATATGTTCTTTCAGTCAAATGTATATGTGTGTGTGGCAGAAAGGAAAAAATAATATATGTTGCTTTGTTAAAAAATAAAGAAAACTATAAGTTTCCCTATCAGGACAATTGAAAACTAACTATTTTTTATTCCTATCTTCAAAAAGAAACCCCAGAAAGTTATACATAGCTGTTATTTACCAATAGAGAGAATTTGACAAAAGCAGTAACAAAAAAAGAAGTGTTTTTTTATAATAAAACTATAGTTTGTATCTAGATTCACAGGCACTTTCTGAGAAGGTCTTGCTTACATGAAACAATATGATCTGTTAAGAGCAGATAATTAAAATCAGATTATTAAATTCAGATTACTAAAGCAAAGTGTTTGTAAAGAATGAATGAAACTAAGAAAGATTTGAAGAATTGAAGGAAAAACATTGGGAAGAAATAATGAAGTGGATTTCTCAAAGCTGCAAGAGCAAAGGAGAAAGAGCAATAAAAGTTCTTATTGTGAAGCTAGAATAAATTGAGAATATTGGAGAATTAGACTTGAGTGCAATATAGGGCAAAAATAAACAAGGAGAAAACTGAAAGTAGAGGTATATGGGAGATTCCAGCAGCAAGGCAAGGGAAAAGAAAATAATGTTGAATTAAAGAGTTACAGTAAGGAAAGGAAGAAAGGAAGAACTAGAACAAGGACTGACAAGAAGGGAGAAGGTTGTAGGAAGGAGATTTAAACAGCACAAGAAAAGCCTGATTAGTTAAGTGTGTTTACCTAGCTAATTAAATAATTCTTGATATAGTTTCCAGTGCTCATTCAAGTCACCTACTTTCTTCTCATCACCTGTATTTGCTCTTTCTTAATTGCTTGGGTGTCACTGGTTAATAAAGGTGATTTTTTGAGTTTATGTCTCAACTGGGCCATATGTTCACTACCTTTCTTAAAAAGACAGTAAATCAGAAGTGGAATCCATTCTAATTCAAAAGTGTATATTATTCTAGCCTGTAATTGTGTGAATAATGAGCTACCTACTTAAAACTTGCTGAAATTTTCCAGAGATATTTTGGAAAAAGTTTCTTTATCTAATTTGGAAATGTGTATGGATTTAAGTAGGCTTGGTATATGCAGAGAAAGCTGAAGAGGGCCTTGTGATAGGACTAGGAGGAATGGCCTTAAACTGAAAGAGCAGGTTTAGATGAGATATTAGAAGAAATAAACTCTTTAATGAGAGGATGGTGAGGCACTGGAACAAGTTGCCCAGAGAAGCTGTGGATATTCCATCCCTGGAAATATTCAAGGCCTGGCTGGATGGGGCTTTGAGTAGCCTAGGCTAGTGGAAATAGTCCTTGCCCCTGGCAGAGGGGTTGAAAATAGATAATCTATAGGGTTCCTTACAACAAAAAACATTCTATAATTCTATGATATTTGAAATCAATACCTTTTGAAGTAAGATTCATGTTATCACACTTCAGGGGTTAGATTCACTTTCAGATTGCCTGCATGTGAAAATAGGTGTTTAAATGTAACTAGCCAGAGTTTTTAACCTCTGTTGTTGTCAGAACTGTTTATACAGCCTGTGAAGACTGGAAAAGAGTAGAACTGATAAAGTATACTTAAGTTAATTTTTTTCAATAGTTACTGCAATATAGACTAGGTACTCAATTGCAGGAGCTAATCTGGAACTGAAAACACCCATAGGACATTATGAGTTTCCCTAACTAGCTCATATGAGGTTTCTTAATGAACCCTGCTGGGTTTCCAGCACCCCCTTTAGAAGGACTGGCTTCTCTCACGAGATTTTATAATTTCCAGTCTTGTGCATGTGCCCTTGGATAACCTAGGGCATCTGAAATGTTGCCAGTGGTAAGGTAACTGAGCCAGACATCAGGTATGTATAGCCTAAATGTCTTCATCTGAATTAATCACCAAGGCTTCTTTTATAATTAATGAGGGGAATCGGGTACTTCTAAGGAGCAATATATCTGACCTACTTTTAATATGAGGTGGATTTTATTTTAAAAGACCTTACTTCTTTTCAGTTAGGACAGCAGGAACCTATGGGACCTAGCCTGAATATAGTGATGTACATTATAGAAGTCTAAATTTAGTTGAATAAGTCCTGTACAGACCTGTAGGAATGTAAGTCATCTTGTAAGGACAGGATGACTACATAGAAACATTCAGTCTTCAGATCAATTTCTTTACAATAGAATAGATAAACAGACTGGGAAAACCAGTAAAAAAGAAACAAATCAATCGGTTTGTGATTCTGTGCTAGAAAATAGAGGATTCAGAGATATTTTTCTTTTGAATACCAGGTAGGAAAAAATGCACAAAAGTCACTAAATGAGAAATACGATTTCTTCTTTTTTTTTTTTTTTGTGAACACTTATATAGCTTTAACAAGAAACCATTTCACCAGAGAACAGAGAGATATCTCTTAGCCATAACAAACCAATAAAAAGTAGGTGTTAAGGGAACTCACTCAGAATGATGCTCCTTGTTCTGTTGGTGTCTAGAAGACTGCTTGAAAAAACATTTAGCTTTTAAACATTCAAACTACCCAATATTGGTTATGCTGCTATGAATTATGCAATTACCTATTTGATTCATTTTATAGAACTTTGCATTTCTAAATGCCAGACTTCTTCATTCCTACTAAGTTTTACCTAGTGGTGTTAAAAATAATAACTTGTTTTTGTATTACTGCTTTTCAAAACTGCTTACAGCTTGTTCTCTCTCTGGGATCTCCCAGGTAACATTCAAACTCAGGTCTTGCTTATAAATAGGACTTCAACTCCATGTGAAAGAAAGCAGTTTTTTATTCCTTCTGTTGAGGCTTTTCTACATTTTTGATGTAATTGAATGCTCATTGAGATAGGGTACAAGTTTAATATTCTTCTTAATTAAAAAATAGAATTTATAAATAAAAAATAATAGCTTTGGAAAGACTTCTTTTCAAAATTATTATAATTTTTGAGGTTAAAATTGCTAATCTATGTTTTACAAGTCCTACAAATTTTATTTAGGAACACTAGTTCTAAGATACAATGCTATAACAGCTGAAAAATATATTTCTTAGCATATTTCTGAACAAAAAAAATCTTTTTTAAGAAAGTTTTCTCACTATTTCAGTCTTCAGAACACTGATAATTTTAAATGAGTGAAAATTTCAGCATTTGACAATGTCTTCTTCAAAGGAGAGAAAAATGGCTAATATATACACTGAATGCTTTGGATTCAAATGCCCACTTACAACTTCCATGTGCATATATTATATATGAATGCATGCACATAAGCTGCATGTGACTTGTGAATGTATTCTTAAATGTATTTATGTGCAAACAAAAAATGTCTTGACTATTTTTAATACTACATGGTGCTACACTATTTAAGATATAGCAAATGGAAACATACAATTAGGAGATACACTAGGCCACACATCATCACAGAGTGAAATTAGAGTACTAGTGGCAGAGAAATAGGACAATAGATGCATCCAACAGCAGCTACTAATGAAACTGCACGACTTTTAAACAAAACATTGATAAGAATGTGACCTTGTAATATTTATGCAATATTTGTAGTAGTTTTACAGCTTTTCAGGAAGGATGAAATTACTTCTAGAAAACTAACATCTGCAGGTTTATGAATAAATGAAGGATGATTAGCATAAAACCACCACTATTAATCATAGACCATTCTACTTGACTGAAAACTGGGCAACAAGTACTATTAGAAAATTGTAGAAGCTGTTTTTGAACTAGTATGTTGTTTACATAAATGTGAAGTTTCTAAACATTGAAACTAATCACCAATCAAAGATTTGATCTCAGTGTCAGTTAAGTCAGAAGGTCGCAATTTAAATAGCAGGGAGATGCCTCTAAAGTAAGTGATCCTTGTCCACAACCTCAGTTGCAGAGGCACAATTCATGTACAAGTATGAACACTTTACCTCTATAACAAGATTTCAGGAAGGGTTATTTTGCTTTTCTTTCAGCATTCCCTTTATACTATTCTGTTGCACTTGTTATTTCATGCTAAAACCAGGAGATTTTATGTGTGAAACAGTGTTTTGATGTTTATTTTAAAATTAATCAGTCTGGAAAAAAATTGTTGGTTATTATTAAAATAGTGAAAGTCTGATGGCATGCTCTATCTGTCATGGTTTAAATGGAAATGTTTACATACCCAGTTCTTAAGCCAGCTACAAATAAAATAATCTAATTATATAGTATACAGTTCACTCTCTTCTGTAATGGAACACTCATTCACTAATATTGATGATCTTCAGTGTGACTAAGGAAAGTAAGTGGGATATATTTGATGTTAGGGATAATACTGTTCACTTTCATTAAATACTCTGACATCTTGTCCAGCAAGCTTCTTTAGGGAAGGAAATTGTTTATTCTTTATTGGAAGCAGAGGACAAAGCTGCCAGCATGTAACGTTACAGATGTTTTATTCATGTAAAGTTATACTAATTAAAAGATTCACATTAGAACAAAACCTATACTTCAAACTCTGAAATTAATTTCTGGACACTAAAATTTTAGCTGAGTCATGTGTTCTTGTTATTTTTTTCATCTGGATCTCAGGTTATAAAGAATAGAAGAGCCTCCACACTGCATTAAGAAAAAAAATGAATTCTAGAATGTGTAAAACATGAGTGCCATTGTGAAGTGTCATGAATGCTTTAGACCAATGATGGGATCCATGTCATCAATTGCTTTAAAAGCCTCACTTTTTTCTTTAAGACAAAATATTATGAGGGATTTGAAAACCAAAGTATTTTAATCAGGACTGCATGCAACTTTATGGATTGCATGACTTCCCCTTTCTGTGTGAGAGAGCCCAGAATCCAGAAATAAAATTGGGCAGGTCAGCACAGTCATTCTAATTCTGCACTAGTAGACCTGCAATATGATTTTACAGTTCCTTCAGTCTCTCAGGTTCTTCCCTTTCTATATTCCCTAATGAGTTCCCTATCTATAAGAGTGGAAAGGGAATATCTCCTTGGTGACCAGGCCATACACACTGCACTAATGTTGTCTATTTTGTGGTCTCCTTTTTCAGTGCTCGGTATCTTCTTGCTCAGGACACCTCTGAAAGTTTGTTCTTCTTATGGTCAACAAGTTGTGTGTACAGTTTGTCTATGTCCCTGAGCACAAAAAAGCTGTTCAATGTCAGTTCTGTTGTTTGGGACAAGTGGTCAATCATATTTCTCCTACCTCTTCTTTAACAACTAGTTGGTTATTTTGTCTACTACAGCAAAAGTTTATAGATAGGATAAGCAGACCTTGATGCACCTGGAAAGAACTTATTCAGCTGATACAAGAATAATTATGCAGTACTGCTCGTTACTGTAGAACTGTGCTCTCTTGCAGTACTTGAGTTTCTCAGTGGCATTTTTGATGTGTTCACAATTTAATTAGACCAAAATTCTCTGGGGATATGGATGTCAGAAAGTCCGAAAGAAATAGGAAAATTCAATATGTGAAATATATCTAGAAAGAGTAAAATGCCATCATTTATTTTCCTTGTGCAATTTCAAATAGTTTGTGTACAGCTGTAGATTTCATGGCTTCATTTCAGTTCAGTTATTTTTATTTTTTTTTCAGTGGTAAGTAATAGAATAAAAATATAGTCTTAAGTTGTGAAAAACTGTTTATCTAAATAATTAGAAAGAATCATGTAAAAAGAATCTTGATTTTTTGATATGCATGCCTATCTTCCAAAATTAGACAACCACAGCAAAGCATGTTTCTGAATTCACAACCCTCACTTCCCTCCTCTGCCCTCACTAGCTGAGTGCACCAAGTCAGCACAGAACAGAATACAGTTTGGAGTAGTACTGCTCTGGTGCTATGTGAAATTCTGTTTTGAACTTACAAACTTCTTTAAACCATGAATTCAATGTGCAAAGCAAAGTACATTTATACACGGCAAAGTCAGTTTTCTTGGTTACACCATGTCATGTCCCTTGTTTTTTCATTCTACAGAGGGTGTTGTAATACTGTATTTTGTGTTGTGCATCTCAGTGTTTCAGATAGCGTATTTTTCTACTAAATGTTTTATTTAAGAATGTTTAATTTGCTGATACTTAGAGGCATTAAGACTTCTACTAGAACATATCAGCTAAAATTACTTTCTTATTTCTTTTTATCCTTTAATTAATGACTTGGAACATACTTTTAAACTCCTTAGCCCTAACAATTAGCTGTAGAAAGGCTAAGGGTTATCGTCTCTGAAGATCTGAGATGATATAGTGGTGAGTTTTAAAGACTAGTTTTTCTTCTTGCTTTACTAATACAGTATACACCTTCAGCTATAAATTAGGTCTCCTCATGCAGTTTCTAGAGACTTGCCAAAAAGTAGGTGCTGAACTTCTTAAATCTGAGAATGATCATACATGACATATGGGTGTCTTAGTTTACCTGTCAGTGACTAACCTAATAATTGAGAAATTAGTTTCCTATCCAGTTTTTCCAAACAGTTATTGGAAAACAGATTTAAATTCTAAAGAAACCATATATTCTAAAATAAGAATAATTGCTGAAGCAAGTGCTGCAGGCTAAGGGAACAATTCAGGTGGTGAAATATACATACAGAGTGTAATTGGAGATCTTACCTCTCTATGTTATCACTGCAGGTCTTCCAGCTGTTGCTTCAAAATGTCCATGCTATGTCTGCCAGACCTGCAGAGACATTTCAAGTACACTTCACTGCATCAAAAATTGTACTAAATTCCTGTATTTAGGTACCTGACTTGTTTACTTTTAGATACTAAAGTCATGTTCATTCTCTCCTTTTTCTGGTTCAGTTTTTCAGTCAAAATATCAGGCTGTTCAGCTCACCTCAAAGCCAAGCACCTTCTATTGTTTTCACAAAGAAAGATGTTGAAGTAGAGCAGGAATACATATCTGATCTTTCCTGACTTGTTTGTCCTATACTGATGAAAAGTCTTATTTGCTCCAGATTTTCTCAGAAACCTCAGTGGTCTAGGACTCCTCAAGATCATTTTACAGTAAAGACCAAGGTGAAAAAGGCATTGGCTACCTTGGCCTTTTCCATAAAGTTTGTCAAATAACTTTCTGTGTCATTCAGCATCCAGTCCACATTTTCCCTCATGCTTCTTTTGCTTCTGATAAACCTATTCATCAAAGGTGTTGTTTTTGCTCTGAACATAACCTGACAGATTTTATATCAGGTGAGTTTTGACTTTCCTGACCCTATACCTGACCACTCAGTGTCTGTACTCTTCCTGGGTGAGTTAAATCTTCATCGACATCCTGTATATTTCCTTTTATGTCTGAGTTTTGCCAGGAGATCCTTGTTCACCGCCATGAACACTGTCAAGGTCCACTGCCATGTTTACTTTCTGTATTTTGGGGGCTGGAGGAAACAATGCTTAAAAAGCCATTAGTTTGTATGGGTGTGTTTAGGATATTATTGGAAGTTTCAAATTGACTTAATGAATTTTGAGAATAAATAATATTCAAATCATTGGCATATACAATATAGTCCTCTTGAAGGGAGTTAGGGTTTTGTTTGTAGTTTCATTTTGGAGTCTGATTTTGAATAGCAGAGATTTTATCCAGTAATATGCCTGCTATGGGCACATAATTACATTAAGTTTCTTCCTCTTTCATTAAAGGCTATCTGCCAGTCAGTTTCTTTATAAATCATTTATGTTTGCAGTGGAAGATGCAGCTGTCATTTCTTCAGATGTCATCTTATATCTGAACTATAAGAAAATCAGGATTTTGAAAGGGATGTAGAAATTGAGAAAGGTTTTGACTCTCTTAAAGACTGCTGATAGACATTATATTAGCAGTAATATATTGACTACTCTCTTAGTCTTGAGGGGATAATCTGTTAGTTCAACAATTCAAGTTTGGTTCCAGGAATATCACCGTCTTTTTAATCAATGACATTTTCACTGGCTGCTGCAGGAAAGACTAATATATATGTGATGTAAAAAAGAAAATTACTTCTTCTTTTAACTATTATAGCATCTGATGATGGACACATTATGAAGGGTCTAAAGCCAATTATTTTTTTTTTTTATTATTGAAAAATTATGGCTCAGACAGTTATTGATTGTATGGTCAGGTACAGACAGCTCTGCTATTTATTGCTGCCTGTTAAATATATCATCATTTCCTACTAAAATATTTGATTATAATTTTTCTTAAATCTCAGTCTGGGATTGCATACTTTAATTCAGACTTTATTTCATACTTTATTTCAATCTGACAACTCTGAAAGTTTTGAAAAGAAATGATTCTCTTCTGACCTTGATTTTCTGAAAGTCTAAGTAGATGGTTAGGAAAGAGATTGCAGAGGAAGGGTACAGAGTTGTTTCCTATGGAGTTTATCAACAAGTGATGCTCAAACTGATAGTATAAAACATTTATTTTAAATGCTGACAGAAAATATGTAAGGGTACTGTTCAGTTCTAGACTGCAGATACATAAGCTGTAGATGCTTACATGTAGACACAGAAATTGTGATAAATAGATTCATTCATTACAGAAATGACTGAGTGAATATCTAAAGGAGATTTACATTTACATTGTACTTACTGGACTAACAAGTTCAAATGAACTCTCATAAAAACATGGTATTATTTGAGATATTCTGGAATACTTGGCATTATTAAATTGTGACTCAGGAAGTCTGTATTTTCAATACCTCTCATGCATATAACAGTCCTGCACAAAGATCTCAGATACATTTAAGTGGACAGCTTAATCAATTATTTCCTTTGGCCAGATTGAGAAGATTTGTAAGGCTAAGAACATATATTATAATCAACATTTAAAGATATATCTTAGCACATAGACACACCAATTAATCCAACTAGTCTCCTTAAAGATGTAACATATTTATTTCAGTGTATATTCTAAGATATTAAATATTGCTACATAGTCATCTTTCAATTTCAGATACCCAGATATGTTTGTACATATATTTAAGCTGTATTTACACATATGCATGGAATGCATAAAAAAACCTGTATTGTCTTTTTTCTTTTAACTAGCAAAGCAGGCAAGTTCCTCTGATAATATAAAATTTGGCCAAAGACAAGTATTGTGATAAAATTCCATGGGAATGAGCTTTCTTTTTATTTTTTTTTTAAGATTTTATTTGTATTACACATAATATTATGTGAATTTATATATATACATATATATGTATACAATATATATATACAATATATATATATATATGTATATATTAAATTGAAGCTAGTTTTCTCAAAACTTCTTATCACTTCTAAGGGCAATGCTAAACAGATTTTCACTGACTATTCAAATACCTCATTTCCACTGAAATCAGAAATCATGTTCTTATATACCTTTTGTACTTATATAATTGAGGGTAGTAGATGAGAGCTGAAGCCCTGAATCTACAGAGTGGGAATAACAGTATTGTTTTATCTCAGAGACCTGTGAAAAGACACATATCATGAGGTGTGTTAATGAGAGCTGTGAAGCATTCAGATGTTGAAGTGAGAGCCGTAAAGGTCGATATGAAAATTATTAGTCCCACCTTTAAGCAAGACAAAATAGTCTAGACTAAATAATAGCAACTGGTGTAAACTATGCAGTAATGAAGAATAAAATAAAGGAGTGTTAGCTTCTAATAAAATTATCCTAATCTAGAGTGTATAGGAGTAGATGAATATATTTTGTTGGGAGGTGTATAAGAATAAGTGATTATGTGATTTAAGAGTGAACTCTACTGCATAAAATGGAGAGCAATTATATTGTATGGGTGTGTTCATGTGTGCATGTTTGTATTTTGTAAATTCTATCATTTTGTAACATTTCATTGTGTGAAAGAATTACCTCAGTCCAGTTTTATTTTGATAAAGGCTCCCTCTGTCTATGTTATGGATGGACAGAAGAGGTTCTCAGGATTGTAGATAATGAGGATCCTAGGATAAGACTCTAAGAAAGGACTATTGCTTTAGAATTCTCAGTGTTAAAGGCACAAAATCAACAGGATACTTGAAATGAGAAAGGGGATCTTAATGGAGTGTGTGCTGTGATTCTTGTTATTTCGTCCTTTCCTGATAAGAAATAACAAACATTCCAGATGAAAATATAGTATTACATACTGTATTAAAATAAGTCACAGGTTTTTAAATACATATTCAGCAAAATACTGAATCATGCACTGATGTAAAAATCTATATAGTTCTCAAAATTAGAAACTTAAATTTTAGAACTCGACTGGCTAAAGAGCAGAATATCAAGATTTATATATTTTTTTTTTATAGATCAACACATATTTCAGTGAAAGTAAAGTTGCTAAACTTATGAAAAAATATTCTTCCATGAAGTGGGTTGTAAATAAAGCCAAGAAATTAAAAGAAATAATTTAGCAAACGGTGAGAGAGAAAGATAAAGAATGAGACAGTTAAGTACCTTCCAATCATTTCAACTAAAAGTTTAACAAATTTTTGGTAAGAATTCTAAGTAGGGTTTGAAAATAAGCATAATGCCATTACACTCACATATTTATTATTTGCAATAAAAATATACCTACTTTCTCCCCAGCAGTCAAATTATGATCAAGTTATTGACCTTGTTAATAACTCTTAACTATTGTTGTTGTTGCTGTTATTATTATTATTATTACCCTGTAATTGTATAAGCAGCAGTGTTTCACACTAAACCTTTAAGAATTCTGTATTTTGAATAACAATTTTCAGAATACATAAGTCTGAACATGGGCAACTAGGATACTTTTACTGCTTTCCTCTTTAAATATTCATGACAAGAGAGAAAACCTGAGCACAAAGAAGAAAGAGAAGAAGAGGAAACATATTATATTTATTAGACTGTCTTGCTTCATCTCTTTATTTTTTTAATGTGCTGCGGGATCTCTGGTTGCAGTCTGATGCCTTGTCATATTTTATTAGCCCAGGGTTTCTAATTCGGTTTTCTCATCTTTAAAGCTGTCATCAGGTGATATAATATTTATTTTTCAGAACTTCATTAGATTTTTCCAGGCTTGGTGAAGTGTCATTTTTATTTTTCAAAGACAGTGATTAAGAAAAATCATTGACTAAAAATATCACTTAAGATCCTAGATAATTTTTTGTTTAATAGCATACACATACACAATATTTTTGAATCATTAATCCTTCTGCCACTTAAATTGAAGCAACATTAATATCTCAGGTTTCTTCGCTGACAGCCAATCAAAGTTATGTCTGCCCTTCTCAGGGTGAGACTTGTCCCTGATCCATAGGTGTCAAACAGCAATGACAAATGTGTTTCTTTGTGATCTGTTCAAATAAATATTTTATGCAATCTACATGGACATATTAATTTTGATGGTATTCTTTACAGCATTATTTTTTAGCATCACTGTCCATTTAGTATAGTTCTTTGCACTATTTACAGACATTCTATTCTGAATATAATTCAAGTCATCTGTTCTATTTTTTAAGAGCCACAGTTTTGGATGAGCCTAATGAAAAGATGATTTTCATATTCCTAAATGTGAATTCTACTAACATCAGTCCTAAAATACAGTTAGATGGTATTTTTAGCCCTAAACCCTTGAGCTAGAATACACCTGTGGAAAAAATATGTAATACAATAGTTTCAAAAATAAGTATTAAATAAGCCTACATAAAATATTTAGCAGATCTTAAAAGCAAACTGAGTACACTATTCAAAGTAAACGGGTAAATTATTTTTTCCCTGCTGCTGTTGTGAAGTTCAAAACAATGAAAGGAAAGCAAATAAATACTAGTGAAAGCAGTTCCTTATAAAGGTGAAATAGCTATACTTTGAAAATAAGCATTTAAGAATTCAAGGAAGGTTATGCAGTCAATGAATAATTGAAGTATTCATTACCTTAAAAGTGAAATAGGTAGACTTTCCATATTGTTTCCAGACTTTCTATTATTGTTTTGATTACAACCTTTAGAAAATAGCATTATAGACTCCCAAGAATGTCCACTTCAAGTTAACTGTTTCTTTTATCATAAGGCATAGTGCTTTAAAGAGTTATTGGAATAAAATGGTCATAACTGAAACTGAGCTACTAAAGAAAGTGGTATAGTCGTTGTTGGCAAAAGTACCATTTGTGCTTACATTGTGTGGAACATTCATACAACAGTGAAAGATCCTGCAGCTTGCTTAATTATGTGGGGAGCATTACAGTCATCCTTTGTTCACGGTGCAGAACTGCAGCATTCTCATACAGGCAGCATGGTTTGTCTCTCGTTAAACATCTACTGGAAGAGACATACTGAATTTTATGGTGGTTTCTCACTTATGAGAAGCACTTTTACATCTTCTGAAAGTATGTGCACAGAAAATCCTGGTACTAAGTACACCATTTAAAATTTGTCAATGAATCCCTCTTCAGCACCATCAAATAAATCCAATATATTATAAAAATTTGTCACTGGACTGGAAGATTTAGAAATTAGGACATGCATTGTGAATTAAAATGTGTAAGTTTGAATATTTCAGGATTTATTTTTTTTCTTAATTGCATTACGTCTGTGATTTGCCCTGAGTTCTTCCATTCCTCTGTATTCTCCCTACAACTCCTTGGAAAATAAATATTTTCAGTATTTTACAGACCTTTTTTTAATACATTTCTTCTAAGTTTACGGTTGTGTGTAAGGAAAACAGTCTTTAGAAAACAAAGCTCTTTATGGCCAGCAAATAATTTTATAACTTTTTCAAATATTATTTGTGAGCTATTCCTACAGTTTTAGACATCCAGGTGTGAGTGAACTGAGAAAGATATTGTTGCTACAGGATTAAATGATATATTCAATGAAGTAGGACTGGAAAATGATTGTAAAAAATGTTTTCCTATTACAAAAAAAAATCCTTTGTTCAGTAATATGTCAACTATGTAAATCCACGTGCATCCAAAGACTTTTACAGCCTGTACTGCAATTGTGCCTCTCAGGTGAATGATATTAGTTTTTTGTTGGAAATACTTTCTTGTAATATCTTCAGGGCATGAAAATTTTCTTTGATTGTCTTTTATAAACAAATCTCTGTTATACTCTGCTGCAAAACAAGACTTATGAAATGAGGTATATGACCTTACAGAAGTATTTTGACATGTCTCATTTCTTACTAAGCCATTCCTAAGTAGTTCTCAATCCTTCACCCTTCTGTAGCTGGAGTATTTAAAAGGAGCAAAGAGTTTCTACTCTCTTATGTGTTTATGGTGTTTTACAAGTCTTATTTTAATACAGTCTTCAGAAAACTTGAAAAATGTCCTAGAAACATATCTTTTCCATTTCTGTTACAGAAGTCTACATTTAGATTGACAAATTAAATAGCACTGAGGCCTACTGTTGAGGGACAGCCTGAATTAATTCTGTTAAACTCATTTCAGAAGAGGGTGGATTTATGTAGGTGTAGAAGAAGGGATTACAGGTGACCTCACCCCTGATAAATCACAGTTGTACTAATTACCAAAAAAGAGGAACAGCCTTGCCCTTAATTTGTTGCAGCTGTGACTAATAAAGATAAGTGTGATAAAAGGGGTGGGTTGGCTGACTGGGGGAAACTAGAAGAAGAAGGAATGATCCAGAGGGACATTAGGAAGACTAAAACACGGTAGGGAGTTACTGTTGTAAAACCTCTACTATGAGCTGGGTTTGGCTTTGGCTCTGATAGCGTTAGAGCCTCATTGTAGAGCTAGCTAAAAGCCTGTGGTCAGAGTCTGCAAACTAATACTTGCAGTCATAGTCCAGCAGGAGATAAGCTGGCAGTCAGAGGCTGAGGTTGGATCTTGCAGTAGGAGCTTGCTGTAGCCGGAGTCAGGATAGCTAAGTTGTCATGAAGAATAAACTAGGGCCCTTTTCATGTTGTTAAATGAGAGCCTGTGTCTTGGCTCATTTCAATCCCCAATAAGAGGTCTGCTGCAACAGATTTACACAAGTGTCTGTTGGGATAGTTTCTTACTCTAAGCCAACTCTTAACTCATGGAAAATATTGACTGGGAGAATTGGACTAAGCAAAATCCCTGACAGACACTGTTTCAACCTTTGAAGTGTGTGTGCATGCTAAAGTTCCTGTACTAGGCAACATTCCCTGTCAATGTTTATTAGTGGTATCTGATGGCATAAGTGAACAGGTTGGCATTTGAAAATGCACAATTAAAAGAGAGACACAGAACTTTGAAGATTAGTCTGTTGTAAGCTGGTTTTAAGAAGATAGTACATTTTTTCTTAGGAGAAGCAACAATAGTTTTGGCAGCCAATGTGTTTTGTTTTTTTTTCTGGATGCTGTATAATAAGTAAAAAAGAAAAACAAATTGTCACAAAAAAAAAGTGCTTCCAGGCTGAAGGCATCTGGACACAAGCATCAGGGGCCTGGAGAGGAAGGGAAGAAATTCCAGATGAAATGCAAGATGGTGTCCATATGGGAGAATGCTTCAGAGTAGCATGAGTATCTTTAGTTTTATAAAAGCTCTTCTGTTGTTTAAGGAAGTATATGAAAATGATAAGACAATAATGCTGAGTTCTCATTTGGGGGATATTTCGTGTTGTCTGTTTCAAATAAACTACTTACAGTTGTGTTTCATTAAGGATAATGATTGAAGTTTGTGCTGGTGGGAAGCATGAGTAAAACTTGCAGCTCTTGTGTTTGTGCATTTCACACAGGCTAAAAGAGGTATGACTATACAGTGCTTAATCAGACCTGGTTTAATCTGGAATGCTATTTGCCCATCCCACTGTGTACTGATGAAATGGACCTTCCAGTCTATTACTTCACAGTAGGGTATTTGCTTGGAAGCCTGGAAACTTGGATTTAAGGATGATCAGCACAGTGGTCTGGTAATGGTATACAACACATGTAAAGTATGGGAGCTGTCAAATACTTTCTAATGCAGTTTACATAGAATAATAAAAAAACCCCTGGGTCTTGAAATACATATGCAGGGTGTTGTAGAGATGGGACAGAGGATTTGTTTTTCCCTAAAGCACAAAATAATTTTCAGTTTTCCTCTCAGGCCAGAGGGCAGGAGTCAGTGTACTAGATTCCTAGTGTGTAGTCAACACCTGTAGACAAAATGACAGATAAAAACATGACTTTTTTACAAAATAGGATTTCAGAAAAGAAAAATATGGAAAACAGTATAATTTTAAATAGTTCTATAAAGACAAACCCTAATTTTAACTATTTTGCTTCTATTTTTAACAAGGTACAGTTATTTAAAACCCTTAAAAGAAGAGCATGTCACTTAGGTAATGCAGAGATTTTCCTGTACTGCTTAATTAATATGTACCTACAAATTTAAAATGAAATGTAGAGGTTATTAAAATACTGAAAATAAACCTGCACTAATGTACTTAGTATCTGGTTTTGTTACCACAAATGACACTAGTGCAAAGGAAGTATAATATATAATGGCAATAGCAAAATTAGATTTCTAAAAGAAATGTAATACTTATAGCCATTAACAGTAAGTACTTTTTCACACTGAGAACTTTGAATGCTGAGTTATTTACTTGCATTGATCCAAATAATGATGACTTTCAGCTGTCTTGTTCCAGGAAGCAATGTGAGAGATCTGGGTGTACAAATGCAACGAGGCAAAGAGATTGCCTCAGATCTCAGATTTATAAACTTCCCATATAAGAAATTGCTTCCTCATCAATGCCTTGCTAATCTAAACTTATTTTTCTACTTTTTTGCCATATTATTAAAAAAGGTGTCTTAGAATGGTGGGAAAAAATTTAATATCACTCTGAAATTAAATGGATACCTGATCACCAGGGTTATTTACATTCATTCATTCCATGTTTTTACTTAAAGCAGAAACCAGAAATTTTTTCTCCATTTCATTCAATTTATCTTTCTATAATATAATTATTAGAGGTGAAGGCAACACAAATTGTGACATAATATTGAAAAATAATGTAATGTTTCATAGATTTATAAGCAAGCAGACATTTCAACCGGTCAATTAAAATATTGTTGAATTTTTTAAATTATAAAGTTATTTTAGCTCTAATCAAGTTATGTATCTAAACAGCCTCAACTGTGTTGTCCTTCTCTGGCAGAAATATTATGCAGCATTGTGACCTGGTTTTTTATCTCTGTAAACGTATGTATACTATACATGAAAAGCTGAATCAAAGTAAAAACATATTTCAATCAATAAAAGATATTTTCAATATTAACTGAAATGTTGATATTTCATCTTTTAAGGTGGAAGCTTTGGATGCCTTCTACCTTGAAGCTTTTTCTGTCATCTTTGCTTTCATCTTTCAGGTTCAGAAATTTTCTGTGATGGGAACAGTGATGTACTTGGAATTATTTTGTAAGCTGGAGTCAGTAGGACACAACAGAATGCTGACCTATTATGTAGTTAGCTACTGCCTGTAAGCTTTCACACATTCACTTTGGGGTCCTACAATGAGGTAGATTTAGTTGGTTTTTTTTCCATTGGTTGTTTGGGTTTTTTTTATTAAATCTGAGTGAAAAAATTCCTTGCTAAGAGAAATTTTCATTTCCCAAGAATTAGCACTTCGTCAATTTTTTTCTAGATTCCTGATCTTCTCTAATGTCTTGATTACTTTGCCTTTTGGAAATATGAAGATCAGTTTAAAAAAGCACTAAAATGAATTTAAATATTATTTGATTAACAAAACTATTTGGAGTGGATTAACATTCTTTGTTAGGAAGACGTCAAATGACGTTTTTAATGGCATGTTCTACTTTAATAGCTTTGAAGCCTTTGATCTTGTTTTCATCTCATTAATAGCTGTGGTATTTGATAACAATATTTTGTAATAAACACGATCAGAAAAAAATGTTTTTTGATATCTTTTAAATCCTTTATTTCATTACAAATTAAAACTTTTCAAGACAGAATCAGTTTGTTATGAGCATTTTGGATGGAGTATTAGCTGTAAAATCCTAGTACCACGTAAAATAAGACAGGACATGTTCTCAAAAGGTCATCAAGACACTGTCTTCCCTAAAGATTACTATTCTATGCTAAAACTAATTTTTGTTTAACCTGCCCCATTGAAGTCTACACTGACTGGAATTTTTTAACCTCTTTACGTACTATTTCCATTATCCATTACTTCTATGTTTGAAAAGATATTTCCAACAGCATCTTTGCTTCATAGCTTGTAGATAATTTGATTTAAAGGATTATGTATTTCTGTTATCAAGAATTTTGCTACTGAGTGTGAGGCTTGTTTATAATAATCATACTCTATTTTTGAGTATTACCACTTGCTTCTATTGTGCCTCTTCATTTTCTGATAATACCTTTACCCTGGGACAAAATTTACACATTTTCATTGGCCTTTATTTGTCAGTTGACAGTTATCAAATAAGTACTGGGGGGAAAATAAACCAAAAACAAGGAAAGAAAAAACAAAACCCTACAACCCATAAAAAATGTGGCCCTGAAGTTTTTAGTTAGCACACATCTGAAAACTAGAAACAATGTATGCAGGCGATATATGAATATGCAGCAGACCATGAGAAATGATCCTTTATTTTCTGCAAAGACCAGCAAAAACAAATAAAGCAAGCTTGCTAATTGTCTGTCTGTCTTATATTTTCCTATTCAATACAAGTTTCAGGATCACTGCAGCTTGAATTTTCTTTGCATTACTAGATGGAATACCAGAAAAGACATAATTAAAAGGGTCGGGGCAATAACAGTTCCTGTGTTAAAAATCAATGGCATTACCACTTAGCTGTAAGTGACTAACAAGACCTTCAATGTTTTGCCACAAGTTTATCACCCCCTGAGAAAAAACTATTTGAGCAGTCAACTTTTTTCTCTTTAGATGGTTTCAAGTAAAAATTCGGAGTTACGAGCCTTATTGTACTGTACTGTGAACACAGAATAATTCCTGCAGAGAACAGTTGAAGTAAATTATGTTAGTTGGTTGCATCCCAGTGAGACAGAAGCAAAACAAGGTAACAATGCTTATTATTTACATTGGTAGTGTGGCTCTCATATATTACAACCATCTGCTACTCAGAAAGACAGGAGTGGGACTGGTATCAATGGAATTATATAAACTCATATCTTCAGTGTAAATTACATCTTTTGTTGCCTTGTGAGTTTTCGAACAGAATACATTTACTTCTATAAGTCTTTAAAAAAAACCCAAAAAATAAACAACAACAAATTTATTTCCAATAAATTTTCCATAACTTTGGAGTGCCTGCTTTGATATCAAGATGTTTATATGTCCAGGTATCTCATTTTAGTTTCTTTTTTTATATTAAAAACATACCTGAAGGTGGTATGCTATTAATATATTTATCTGAGAAGGAAAAAAATAAAATATAAACTTATGTAGAAGATTTTTGTTCTTGCTGGGAATTTTACAGGGATAATATTAGTGTATTTACTCATTTAGTGTAAATTTTATTCTGAAAATACATTTTCTCTTGTTCACTGATACTTGTAGCATGCTTTAAAAAATATTTCATATTCAAGCCGTAAAACATGACTTTATATGTAAATAATTATATAGCCCTTCTTGATATTAGTTTACTTGTGCTACAAGTGAAGAGAATGGGTGGCAAATGGATGCTAATTTCTGTATTGAAAAAAGATATAGGAATAGAAAAGAAATAACAAACAGCTTTATGAAAAAAACAGGCTAAATAGGAAGAAATAGATTAAATACATGGTCTGTTATAAACTATTGTGAGAAAACACAAGTTGTTTTGAACGGTAAGAAAATTTTACAAAGGTTCTAATAGATAGAGTTACTGACCTCTAAAAAAGGTGTTGAGCTGCAAACTAGAAAAGGAGGAAAATCTGTAGATGGCACCAGGACTAGGAATTAGCCTGCTACTTCCATTAGGTTAATTCTGAGCTTCAGTTGAAAAAAACAGAGTTGGATTCTAACAATTTTCTCCAAGGAAAATGAGCTAGTCAAGTACCAAAAGACAGTCAAGAGGAAGACAGCTGTGTGATGTTGAACTGTGATTGGTTTCTCTTCCATTACAAACTGCTTTACAATGGGTTTTCTCAGAAACTGAGACTACCTGTGGAGAGCCAGGAAAGAAGATTCATAATGATACATACAAATCCATTCTAGCTTTGCTATTTAAACCTTGGTATTTTGTGATCTACAATTGCCTTAATCTGCATTAAATTGTATAACATATTTGTAATATATATAAATTTATATGCCATATTTTACAATGGTTTAGCCTGAGAGAGAAACTTAGTTAGTTTTATTAGAAATGTATATTTGATTTAGATTTCCAAAATGTCTAATCTTTAAGAAAAATTAGAACAGGAAGGAAGAAGTCTTACCCACTAGTATAGGGGATTTCTCCAGACCTTAGCAGAAGGAAAGGCTTGCTGTTCTCTTTTCCCCACTATCATGAATTGATTCATTTGTTTTGATACAAATTTTGTAGCATGAACAACTTAGAGTGATTTTCCAGAAGCAAAAGGCTAAAAATTGATTGCACACAAGTAATGGTAGTTTCAGTTTACATGATATAGAAGAGATCAATCAGGGGCAAATATCTAGTGGGTTAGTTTCAAAATAATCATGGAGTTTTAGCCTATTTTAGCTATGGTATGTACATTATAAATGTACTCTATTAATAAACACTGTGTATACCACATCAACCAGCCCACAGGCTAAGAAGTCAAAATTGGTGTTTGATGTTTACATATAGAATTGAGTAAGAAATGTACTTACTGTACTAATGGGTTTAAACTAAGATTCCCTATTAGTAAGTCATATTCTCTCATATAGCCTGGGGTGACACTAAACTGCAATATAAGTAATATTTGCTTTACAAATGTAATCACTGATGAATAATGGAAGTATAGAAGATTAAATATGATGAAACAGTACACTGTGTATCTCAAAACCAAAAAGATCTCTGACTTACCTAAAGGACTGAAAATTTAAATTTAATGAGTTTTGGAAGCTAAAACAATTGCACATTTTATTGAATACTTGCAAGATTTCATAGACTGTTTATGGTATGTACATGTAAAAAAAACAATTATGAGACTGTGCAAAACTGTTATGGGTCTGTTGTGATTTAATCCCTGTAGGCATCTAAGCAGTACAGAGCTGCTCATTCACTCTCCAGCAGTGGATGAGGAAGAGAATGAGAAGTGGAAAAATGCAAAAAACATGTGAGTTGACACTAAGGTAGTTTAATAGCTAAAGAAAGTTGTGCATGCATGTAAAGCAAAACAAGGAATGAATTCGCTCCTTCCCATTGATAGTTTTCAACATTGTCCAGGAAAGCAGAGGTCCATCTTGCATAATGGTTACTTGGGAGGATAAACAGCATTGGAAAATCCCCATCCTCTTCTCTTTCTCTGTTGCTCTTGTTGATGAACCTGACTTCACATGAAATGGAATATCACTTCTCTTGGGGTCACCCATCCCACCTCTGTCCCCTCCCAACTCCTTGTGCACTTCCAGGTTCCTCACTGGTGTAGAATTTTGAGGGGAAGGGTAGGCCTTGATGCTGAGTAAGTATTGCTCAGAAGTAGTTAAACTATTGATGAGTTATCAGCATTGTTTTGGTAACAGACCCAAAACACAGCACCATATGACCTCTCATGAAGAAATTTAACTCTATCCCAGCTAAAATCAGTACAGGTTAGAAAGATAAAATTAATCAGAAAAATATTTTGTGTTAGTACATGGCTTCAGCATTCACTTAAATATCCATACTGCACAGTAAGTTGTTAATCTACCTGCAGTCCAGTCTGGCTTGTGTTGCCTTTTTCCCAACCTGGAAATAAAACTCAAGATAATTTTAGTGAGGAGATAATATAAGAGCAGATCTTTATTTAAAAGCCTTCAGGGGCAGTTATGGAAAGATGTCCACAAGAGTCCACCCCTACAGGGAAGAGTATGTTTATATAGGTTTTAGGAAATTAGCATAATTGCTAGAAATCACCAGTTATGAGGACAAGAGGTGATGCAATTCGCCCCAGGTCAAGTTCCTTCTCTGGAGGCCCCCCCACTTTGGCATTGGCTGTACCTTGTCCATGAGAATGTATCTCAGAGAGCTGACCTTGACCTAGGTTCCCAGAAAGAGCCAAGATAGCCTAGAGCCTTGTACCTCCTGGGGCTTGGAGTTCTGGAATTTGTTATGTCTTTTTGCCTAGAGAAAAGCCATGGAAAAGTACTGGGAAAACTACTCACTAATACAATAGACTACAGAACTACAAATATATGTGCAAAGAATATAGAAAACATAGAAAAAAAGGGAAATCCCAAGCCAGCATCACTTGAAGTGAGACAGTTCCAAGTTGGTCTGTTGAGTTACTGAACTACTAAAACAAATCCAAACCATCTTCTGCTGTAGGCTACGTAGCCTGTTCTATCTCATGACAGAAGTCTCTGCCATGCTGGAATGGTCCATATTTTCACTGAGAGTTTAGTTCAATTTATTTCAAATCCCCTATTGTCTCTGATACATTTTCCTATTTTGCTTTTTATGTATATGCTCATCTCTCATCTCTTTATATGGTGCCTTTGAGTCTAGTGTTTAGCTTCATTCTGTCAACAAGTATAGTCTGTTATGCCACTGTCTTGGATATTGGTCTATAGGTCATAAAAAATTTATCTTAAAATAGAGATAGGATGCCACATAAATAGACCATAGCAGTCATCACTAATTTTCTCACTTCTGCTTTGGTACATCTAATGAGCTGATGTAGATGAACTTTTTTTTAAAACAAAAACTTCTACCAAAGTTTATTATCTTCATTGTATCATAAATCAATCCTCTATTTGAAGATTGACTATTTTGCTATAATTAATTTTGATGAAAGGATAAAAGCAAACTATAGCACAAACGTTCTCCACTAATTTTTATTCCAAGTTCAGCATCAGTTTAGTACTGCAGATTTCAAATACATGACATTAAAGATGAATCAGGTTTATTATCCAGAGCAGCTGTTTGAGACTGGAAAAAATACCACGTGACTTTCAAAACCAGACCTAGGTGGATTGGATTGCTAAGCAAAATAGAAAACAACTTCCACGCATGCATCTAGTGAAGACAGAAAGCCAAAGAGCTCTGTTCAGCTAGTTCTGAGAGTAACCATTAAATCTGCTGACTTAGGCTCTAGGGTACAATATTAGATTTATTGTTAACTTCTAAAAAGTTTTGTCTGCATTCCTAAATTTCTCATGCAAACTGGTTTAATCCAATTGACAGTTTTCAAATCCTGGTCCTCAAAAAGGGCAAGGAGGACCCAGGGAACTACCTGCCTGTCAGACTCACCTCAGTCTCCAGAGAGGTGACAGAATGCTTCATCCTGAAGGACATCATCAAGCACATGGAATAGAGGAAGGTGATCACGAGTAATCAGCAGGGATCCACCAAATTGAAATCATGCCTGACCAACCTGATTGCCTTCTATGATAAGACAATGGGGTGAATAGATGATGGGAGAGCAGTGGATATTGTTCTACCTTGACTTGACCAAGGTTTTCAAAACTCTCTTAAAATTACCGGCAGGGAGGTCACTCTGTTCAGCATTAGTGAGGCCACATGTGGTGTGCTGTGTCCATTTCTGGACTCCTCAGTACAGGAAAGACCTGGAGCTCCTGGAGCAGCTCTAGCTGATGCCTATAAAGATGATTACAGGACTGGAGCATCCCACATGTGAGGAAAGACTGAAGGAACTGGTGTTTCTTAGCGCAGAGGAGATGACTGATAGGAGATATTACCGATGCACACAAGTACCTGAAGGAAGGGCGGCAAGAGGATGGACCCAGGCAATAAGAGCGGTGCCACATGATAGGACAAAAGGCAACAGGCAGAAACTGGAACACAGGGAACTCCATCTTAACATGAGGATCACTTCTTTACTGTGCAGGTGACCGTGCACTAGAACAGATTTCCCAGAGAGATTTTGAGGTCTCCCTCACTAGACACAGTCAAAAACCATCTGGATATAAAATGTGCTCTGGGATGACTCCTCTTGAGCAGGGACTTCCAACCTGACCTAGTCTGTGAATCTGTGATTTTATGATGTCTTTTCTCCCATTTATTGTATAAACTCATTTCAGTTTTGCATTTATCTTATATATCACTGTTTTCAATGGATATATTTTTGGACATATCTACACTACTGAGTAAGTCTCTGGAAAAACTAGAAGGTGTTTTCTCACCAGGTCTATGGGAACATGCACACAATTTTCTTATTTTTGTTGTTTAAACACATAAGCAGTGCTAACATTCTAATAAAAAAAACAAAACCCACTCTCAAGGGCCTATGTCACTGTGATCAAACAAAGTTATCTAGAAGTAGTATAGTATCTACGGTAATTACCTAGTAAATTACAAACTAGGCAGAAGGAGTTAACTATATAGGAAATTTTAATTATGGTACTTATTAAATTTTTTAAAATTACATTTCTAATATTTTTTCTGACATATGCAGATATAAATAATGTATCTGAAAAAGGTAGAAGAAGGAACAGATCAAATCAAGGTACAGACATGGGACTGCTTTAGTGTGTCAAGATTCCTCCAAAAACTGTAAGTTTTTGCAAACTGAAAAAAAGGTTGACAAATTTGATACTTCAAAAGGTACTGGAGTACATTCTGTGCAAATAAGAAGTCTGCCAAAGTATTTGCAGAATGGAATATCGTCTGTTGGTTAAATATATAGTCATTCATAAGCTACTAGAAATTTAACTGGACATAAATTAATTTCTGAATGCATTTACTTGATTAAATTTTGTTCAGTGTCATTCCTCCCATAAAATCATAGATTTTGGTTCAGATAAGATTATGCTGATTTAATGTTATAAGAAACATCTAAAAGACATTCTTTCAGATATAAGAAGAATGGTGTTCACAGTTTTTGTAAGAGACTGCCAAATTTTAAACTGAAACATAACAAAAATAAAAAGAATAATTTTAAAAAAGGAATAATAGGTTTCTAGAATCATGCCAGCCTTAGTTTTAGAAGCAGTGTCTAGACATGAGAGATTGTCAGTGTCAATAAAGCCAGAATGAAAATTGAATCAATAAAGCTTATGCTTAGCCTCAAGCATTTGTTTAAAATATTCTAAGGGGAAAGCAAAATTGGATTGATTTGATCTATTCTGAATTTACAAATAAATTTTATAAAGGAACTGCAGGTTTCCTTAAATACCTACATATATCTCAACTGCCTAAGGATATGTACTAGAACATAATTGTCATCCTCCTGGGTAAATTTTTTTCCAGTTCTGTTCATGAATGATAAATAACCACTAGATAAATCAGGTATTTACTGCTTAAATGGTATTCCTCCTGAGGGAAAGGAGATACCACACTTGTAGTTACAACTAAGCATATATATGTATTTCCTCATTGAGAAATTAAATAAGAGAACTTTGATAAATTAACCAATTTGATGTTGAAGATATAACAGTGTTAGCTACATCATTTGAAGCTTCCTTGCATGACTTTTTAAATATTGTTCTACTATATATCTGGGAGCTGGAAAAATAAGAATTATATGTCTGAATTACTCCAGGTTTTGCTCAAACGACAAAAAACAAAAGCACGGAAAGTCTTCCATTTTAAATTAAAATATTAGGTCACTTCCACAGCTAGAACAGTAACTTGGTATGTCTATTTACACACGGTCTTTTATTAACTGTACTTTATGCTTTTGAAGGCATAAATAAGTAGATAAATCTTTTTTTTTTCTCCCACAGGGGAATCCTTGCAAAAACAATCTAATAAGGTTAGCTGGAATTACAGATGTCTGTTTACAGTAAGTTAACATATGTGTATAGAAATGTTAAACATTGGAGGATTTTCCTTTGATTTGCTTGTATATGCATCAACTTATCTGTGCATAATAAGACCTTTCTGTGTGCCAGAAAGCCTTTGATGTAAACAGCAGCTATTGGAATACTTTTCTGTTACCTTGGTTTGTACAATACCAGCTCTTCAAGGGAATGCAGTGGTTTAGCTTTAGAACATTAAGAATGTGCTGCAGCTAAGGTACTAACTGCTTAAGGTGACCCAGAGACTGCTTTACAATTCTGGCATACTCTTAGAAAAAATAGAATGCCATTTTGCTGTGAGGGTTGCTGAACCACCAAAAAGAAAAAAAAAAAATCAAACTAGATTAAACTAGCTTGCAGATACTTTCTTAAAAATATTCATAATACCCCCTATATGAATACTTGTAAGAGAGAAGTGGTGCTGTAATGGAAGAAAGTCTGGTTATTCTATTTCCAGGCAGTCCTTAGCAGATATCTCCCAGTCTTTCTTGTTTTAATGACCCACTGTGTTCTTTCTCATTTCTACTTACATCTTCCAGCATTAACTATTTTTAATGTTCATCAATAAAATCTCTCATTGAATACAGGCATTCTTGAAGAGCTGATGTCATAGAATAAACTCAGGATCACAGAGTGCACATTCAAGTAGAATTTAATCTTACGTCATATCCTTTCTCCCATTATTTTTGGAAGAGTTTTCAAATTTCCTATGGCCTATATCCCCTATGAGTTCTTCTAGTGGGCCACAAAAATGCAGCCTTTCATATAAAATTTCCTCCATTCTTGTTGTGTTACTTTCTTAGACAAAGTAGATGTTGGTTAACATTTTTTTTGTTAGGATAGGAAGGGCAGCCATTGGCATTTTAGTAAGTAACAAACCTGCATTTCAATGTGATGTAAACTATTTTTTCCTTTTGGTGAATGCTTGTTGTGTTTCAGCATTAAATGTGTCTTGCACCAAACTGTACATTAAACTGTAGGAACACTAAATAAGATAAATACAACTAGTTCATAACTAGTTTCTGAATAAGTATGTTTACATTGCTCAGTAATGGCACATTCTAGCCAGATTTACACTATAAAAGCTTGGCCATGGATCTTTCCTGTGGCTCTATTGTGGCCCTCCAGTCTTAATATGTATCAACAGAAACATCAACAGCACTCTGGAAAAACGTGGTATCTTGAGAAGAATACAGAAAATTGAAAATTTTCTCTTACTATAACATAATCCAGCATCTCATGGATGGGTCTTGGCAGTACAATAGCAATCCCTACATTACCTAAAAGTGCAAAAGATGTGCTAGACCTTTCTTCACAGTTTCAGTGCAAAGGTATAGGAAACTGAATTGGAGTTGCTGAAATGCTACTGTTCTCTAGTTAAGACTAAGTGAAGAAATCTCCCTTAATACCCTTCTCCCTCTTTCCCAAGCTTCTTTTTCCTTGATCTGCCTCAGCCCCCTTTCAGTGTCTTTACAATTTGCCCGAAAGATCCCCTAAGTCTTCAATATCCCCACAAAGTCCTTAAACATTCTTCTGTAAATTTCCACACAATTCTCAAATACTCTTTGTCCTTTATACTATAAATCTAAAGTCCTCATAGGCAACAAAACTCTGGTCTGCAAAGAATTCTGTGAAGAGAATGTTTTTGGTTGACTACTGCTGTATGGAACTCACATCGGGGACAATCTTGTTGTTTGCCTTTGTTAGTCTTAGACCAGCTGGTTCCACATGGTCCATTTTCCTTGATTAGATTCCTAAATTTTCTCCACCTGCCATTGTTTATCTGACCTTTAATGGATCTTTGTATTTTTGACCCTTATCAATGTAACATAGTACTATTTTTCTAAGGATTAAACCTAATCTATAATAATTCAGCTGTTTAACTAAAGAAAATTAAACCAGCCAGCCAAAAGCAAATGGAAGAAAATCTTTGTGAAAGACCTCAACAGAAAAAGCATCTGGGGAATAAATGTATCCACAACCCCTATTATCTGTCTTTTCAGGTTCCTATTAGTTTTGGCAGACCAGGTTTAATGTGCTTTTCCAATCCCTAAATCACCCAGTCTTTAGATGCTGAGTTTACAACCTTGACATGGACCCAAAGGGGAGGTTAATAACACAGTATTGTCTGATCTATATTCTGCAAATTTTGGGAATTATCCATCTGAGGTGCAAGACTTTATTAACTAAACACAGATATTTAATTTAGGATATGATGAACTGTGCTGTGAAAGACAATATAATGCACATCATTCTAAAGCAAATGTTCACAATTGTTTGGAAGATTTTTTTTTTTCCCCAGAAGGGTCGCTTCCTCTTTACTGACTGAAAACAGAGCCAAATACAATTTAGCAGCTGAAATTTAGATTTCTAGTACTGGGTTAGATGCTATGCAGCATCTGAGAAAATTGTAAGGAGTTGGAATATGTGACAAAATTTGAAGGAGACCCCCACAGCTCCTGAAACATAGAATTCATGAAATTTGAGAGTTGAACATAGTAAAATACACTAGACAGCTCTACATAGCATAATCTTACTCTATTTCCATACTGAGATGTGCTGAATATTTGTCCTATAGCCCCATAAAAAAATATCGATAAGGAGTACAGTAAGGTATCAAATACTCATAAGGGATTCAACGAGCTATCAAAAGGTAGTTTCTACACAATTTTGTACCCTGTTTTTTCTCTTGGATAGTTTCCAAGTGCAGCATAATAACAGTTTTGACAGATTTCTGTGGAGAGAGTCTGACTAAGTTGCAGCTCTGCTGAGACAGATCTTGGTTGCACAGTAGGTTAAACAGAAGGAAGTGTTGTGCCTTGGTGGCCATGAAGGAGCAGCAGACCAGGCTGTATCTGTACAATAAGGGAACTGAGTATTCCCCTTTACCTGGTACTCATTAGCTGCATCAAGAATACCAAATCTAGCTTTGAACTTGCCAGTACAAGAAAGAGGCTGATTGCCTGGAGTGAGTTCTCTGGAGAGCCACTCATGTGGTCAGGAACTGGAGCATTTGTGCTGTGAGGAAATGCTAATGTACAAGATCTCTTTTAAACTGAAGAAGAGAAGGCTGTGAGAGAACTGAAGAGTGGTATCCCAGGGTATAAAGGGCAATTGCTGACAATGTCAAGCTCTTTACTGAAATGAATAGTGAGGGAAAAAGAGGCAGTGGCCACAAATTGAAACAGGAGATTGTAACTTGGTATAACGAAAAATAAGTCTTTGTGACAATAATTATGAACTGGAAGAAGGAGGAGCCTTGTTAAGCCTGGGGCTGAGGCAGAGAAAGGGTTGTTTTAAATTTTAATTCATATTAATTGACATAATTTTGATTAATTCTCCCTTAAACATATTTTGCCTACATCAGTAATTGATAAGCAGTCTTCCTGTCTTTATCTTAACTTACAAGCTGTTCATCTTGTTTTCTCCCCCTGCCCTTTTGAGGAGGGGGAGTAATTGAAATGGCTGGGTGGGGCTGTGGCAACTATCAAAGGCTAAGCCCCGACTTAAATTACATAAATAGAGTAGAGAAGACTATTTCCCTATTCCTGCTCATCGTTACATTAGGTGTTTTTATGTATTGAGTAATTAACAAAACCCAGAATAATAGGGAAGAAATTAGCCACTTCAACCACCAAAGAGTTTAGATGAGCTTTTCCGTATCTTAGGCACATGCGTTCATTCTTGTTTATGTTTCATGGGCTCTAAGGCTATTTTAAACATATTTAAATAAACTTCAATACATTATTACCAAAATATTTCTATTTAATTCCATCCTCTTTATATTTCACTTAGGACAAAATTAGGACAAATTCTATCTTTTCTTCAGGACAAACTATCAGTGATTTCTTAAAATACATCAGTCCAGGAAAAATTAAAATAAGTGCTTTATTGGGAAAGTGTTATTCTGAATGGCTGCCAATATTTAAACTACAGATATTGGAGGGAAATAGACTTTACCCTTACCAGATGGCCAGCCTATAAAATTTTCAATAGTAACTGCATTACATATTAGGAGCATAATCACTTCCATCACTATTGTTATGTGAACAATTTGAAAATAATAATACTAGCAGCAATAAGCACCGTGAGCAGTTTGACTGACTACAGGAATCTGCTTTGTCAGTGTAGAAAGATAGATTCCCTAGTTTTTTTTGAATTTTCAACTAGGAGCAGTTGATACTATCTCATTATTTCAGGAGATATGACTTAACCTTTGTATGTCAATGGCTCTATTATGTGTAGTCATTTGTGCTTACTCATCACAAAACAGAGCCTCTGCCAGACTGCCCAAAACTATAAAAATGGAGAATTCTGGGTATGTTCAATGAAATAATATTTTTCCCCTGAGAGAATTGTACAGGACAAAATAACAAGAATAAGCAAAAAATTTGAGGTTAATACTACTGGAAATTTTTGCTGGTGGAAAGAATTTAATGAGTGTTTTACTCTCATGATAAATATCTTTAAATAGTGGATAGCAAGAATTAGATTCAAATCAGCAAAATTTCACTGTATAAAATTTATTTCATTAACATAATGAGATGTAGGTTGATATTATGGTCACTTGGTGGGATAGGCAATCATGGGAGGAAATTCAACCCACCTGTATTTGCAGGGAATGACAGACCTTTACTTGAGAATTTAACAGGCATCTGGGAAGAATTCTGAGTTTGCACACTCAAGTGTGACAATGAACAATATTTCCTGGCATTAAGACGCTGTCTTTGTGCTTTGGTGAAAGTATGAAGGAATCACTGGAGTGGAATGAATGCACTGTAATTTTTTATTTATTTTTTTTTTTAATAATTATTATAAAAAATAAGTGCTGAATAAAACTGGATGCAGCTATCTCCTCTCACTGATCACAAAGAAACAATAGAAGGGTATTTTGAATTAGACACACTATATTATGCTGTGGAAATGAGATGGCATGCTGGAAAAAATGAAGACATTAAGTAAAGCAAAGGAAAAAGATGACTGTAATTTTCTGTACTTTAATTTGCTATTATTGAAAGCACTTTGAAGACTATTTTCTATTAAGAAAGGCAAAAAGATAAAAGGAGCACTGTGTAGCTGAAGTTTGATGGTGAAGTCTTCCTTTCACAAATCAGTTGACAGCTGTGCTTAAGTGATAAGAAAAATTTACAAAATATAAACTTGGGAGTGGCATGGCATCATAGTTAAGATGAAATTGCAATGAGCAGAATAATGGACTTGGATATTAAAATATTTTAGTCGCAAATATCTGTAATTTTATTAAGTACATTACTTCCTTGTTCAACAGGAGATACAATGTGGTCCAGAAGCTGGATGGGTTGTGGTAGCAGCTTCATCCATACTTTGTGGGGTGCTGGGCTAGGATCTGACTTCCATGAATGACCCTGGGAAACACTGGTTACAGGACTGGCACCCCAGTTGTGTGAGTGTCCTGTTCATAGTCAGTCACTGCCTAACAAACAGATGTCAGTAATGGTTTCCTCTGGAAGATCCTGGACATGCTCAAACCTGCACAGTGATTGAAATGTTTGCGTCTTTCATAACAGCCAGTGCTTAGCAGTGCATTTATGTGCAAGGTACTCCCCTATCATTATGACTAAACTATGCCCTTGTCCTGTAGGTCTAACTAAAATTATGCTCACACTATTGTCAGCCAGCCCTATTTTACGCTATCTGCACACAGTGTATGAGAGAGGAATACTAAGCAGAACAAATATGTGTAAATACATATCACATGAAAAGAAAACTACAGATTTTCTAGTTTAATTTGATCTCAGTATAATACAAAATTTTAGAACAAATTATTAAAGAAAGACTACTTGCAAACTAACAATTTAATAGAAAATGTAACATTTAAGATTTATTTATAAAGTGAAAAGAGAGAAAAAAAGAAATCATTATATTTGATGAAGAAATTAAGCAAAAAAAGAGGACAAGTAATTCTAACAATTATGAATCTCAGAGTCACAAAATGTTATATTAACTATGTTTTACTATTTCTTTCAACATAAAAGAATATTAACTAATGGCAGATCATGGACGTGTATTTGTGGTTGTTTTTCTTTCACCATGATAGTAGAAAATATGTCAGGATGTTTTAATTTGAGACAGAGAAGCATGAATATTCCTTCAAAAGGAAGTAGTGATGTTTTTTTTTTAAAAAAAGAACTCTGCAAATATTAATCACATTTTTCTATAAAAGAGAAATTTTAATTGGAGAAAAGATAGAATAATTTAAAGTAATATGTAGGAATAGATATCTCATTTTATTGGAAAGGACAAAACCAGTTAAAGTACTTATCTCAGGAAAAAAAAAAAGGAGGCTTGGTTATCCAGTGCAGGTCCAGGAGTTGTGAACCTCGTGGGTCTCTTTGAACTCAGGATATTCTATGATTCTCTTTTTCTGTGACTCCACTCTAATTGGTGCTGATGACATTCACCTGAAGCATTGTGTCTGAGTCTGGGCTTCTCAGTGCAAGTACAATAGGGACTTACTGGAGTTAAGAGCATCATGGGGCCACAGAAATAGGGGACTGGAACATCTTTCATATCAGATGGGATTGAGAGAACAGTTCTTGATAAGCTGGCAGAAAATAATGTTTAGAAATGAGTTTAACAAAATGTTTAAAAACCTGATGGAACAGAGTAGAACAGAGTGAACCAGGGTCCTCTTGTTCAGTAGTCCTCACTGACAGGACTAGAGTTAATAACCATAAAGTAGAAAACACATTAAATTAAATCTGAGAAATAGAGTATTTTTGGTTTGGGTTTGTTTGGTTTTTTTAATTTTTTTTTAATTGTGAGAGTGACAGAGAATGGGAACTGGTTATCCAATGAGTCTGTGGGAGTCTCTGACCTTGGAGAATCTTAAAACATAACCAAATATTGTCTAGAATGCTGCTATATCTGCCCCGGCTTCAACAAGATCAATTGAAGTAGAGAATCTCAAGAGGGTCACTTCCAGACTCAGTGATTCTGTGAACGTATTTTTTGTTATTCACGTACATTTTCTGGGGGAAGCAAGGGAAACAAACCCTGTAAGTCAGTTAAATTTCTAGACAGAATCTTCAAATCAAAATTGTAGCTTAATGTTGAATGAAATACAGACATATAATTTAAACTCTATATCTCGATTTTTATACTTTATTGAAATGAAATTAGATCTCATTCAAAAAATTGGTGTAGAATGTTGTCACAGAATACTTTTGGATGGAATGTATCAAATACTTTGTCTGGGAAACACTTTTCACGGCTTCACTGCTAGTGAAGTCTTGGAAAATTACAATGACAGAAGCTAGTAGCTATTCAAATGTGTCACTAATGATCATTTGAGTGTGCCAGATAAAAACTTCTTGGAAGTTATGCTTTTTTTAGCTCACTCAAGATCGTACCTCTTGCATATCCTTTAAAATATGAAATTGGTTTACAAAAAAAATCATTGCCTTTTAAATTAAGGTAAGACTGAAAATATTGCAGGATGGTGGGAAAATTTTATAGCTTTGAAATGTTAGTGCATGAATATCGTCACAGGTACCAAATTGACTACTTTATATTAGTAACAAAGAGAGATAGTAAAAAAAAAAAAATAAAAAACTTAATGGAGCAAATATTGCTAAAGAATACACTTTGTTACTGTCTTAGTAACATTAATAGATGAAAGCAGTATGAACTTGGCCTCAGTAGTTTCACCTCCCAGTTGTTTCAACTAGATACCAAGGCTAGATTTTATTTACTTGTTGCATACAGGTAGAGATATTATAAAAGAAAGACCTTTTAAAATCAGGCCTTGCTCTGCTGAATTACCACCTGGCCTGTTAATTCCCATAAGGAAGAATTAGAGGAATGAAAATCACTTAGCATAATAGATTATTCTTGTAGAGAAAAACAGGCTGCACCTGTAATAACAAGAGATCTGTCCCATGAGAAACAGTGAAGGTATGTAAACAATTCAAAAATAGAGAGTTTCAATAGACAGGTAAAATGCCATTTACTAACCAATGATTTGAGTGGCAAGAAAACTACTAGCCAATTGGAGCTGAACACGAGATCTGTGAAAACTGTATAAAAATGAATTATGTGAATAAAGAATTGATTTTTCCTGCATGAAAAACCTGAGTCCCATCTGCAGTACTACAACATTTACTGGACCTTCACTTTTCTTCTAATCAAGGTACTTTTGCAGTACTGTAGGATATGAAAATTTGATGCAATTTTAAAAAAGTGAATCATTGCACATAATCACTCTATTTGCAGTTGCAGTGTCTCTGATTCAATTGTTTGGGAAAGTTAACATAAGTTCTGTAAGATTAATCTTTTAATTGATGCTGCTTTGACAAATACTGCAAAATTTGTCAATTATAGTTTGTCTTCATCCCTCATTTTAAGTACTGTTGCTATCTGATGTCTACTTGCATGCTGTGAAAAATCAATGCATATATATTTTCCCGTGTATGTCAATGTAAATAAAATGAAAGATCACAAGTAATTGTGCAATTAAATGATTCATGCTTTTGTAGGAAAAAGGATATTCTACAGTGCTGTGAAACTTGTCACCCTAGGAGCTGTTTTTTTGTCTGAAGTTAAGGTATTAAATTATTATTTTAAGGGAAGATCATTAATTAACTGTATGAGTTTGAGGTCTATTTATTATTATGTATCAATAATCAGTCATAATCCTTGTCTTCTGAAAGAATTTTTGAGTTTTATATGTTAAGGGACATCCAATTGACTTGAATAGATGGTCCAGTCACCAGAAAGAGTTAAATGGCTGTTTGTTAAGACTGAAGAGTAATTTCTTGGAGGAGCAGCAAAACACAGTGCAAAACCTATTTCCCCTCGAGTAGTTCTGTGACACTGTGAAGGGATCATCTGAGGATTTATTTGCTGTAATGCTTGTTGCCACCAGGAATTTAACTCACAGTGTTTTATAAACATGCAGAGTTTCCAGTGTTGATGTGCTCACTTGAAACTATACAGCTTTTTGGGGAAGTAAATGACTGTTGACTTGTAAATATGCTCTCAGATTTGCATATATTAATAAAATTAGACTTATGAGAGTGACAATTTAGTTTTGAACTTAGCAACTGTGTAAAATTAAATATTATGCAAGTCCCTAGAAATTTTGATTCCCCCAGTCAATCACTGAGGTCAATATTTTTTGGTTTATTGTTAGGAAAGTATTTTTCCTGGAGGGGTGATTTAGAATAGAGAATAATATAATTTATTATATTCATACATATTTATCAATTAATGATTTATCAGTTAATGGTTTATCAATGATCAAATGATTTGTTGGAATAATAGAAAAACATTCTGGGCAGATTAATTAAAAAACCCCAAACAACAATTTAAATTAATTAATAATTGTATTATTAATGGTCAGGGGGTCATTTTCTCAATAACAGCAATGTAGCATGATTAAACAATTATTCATAGAATAAATACATTAAACCAGCAGAATTAATAGTTAATTTAAAATCTGTTCTTGTATAATTTCAGCTAGGACGTTTTTACAGTTTCCCTGGTTTCAGCCAAGGACAGTATTAATTTTTTGCAGTAGCTGAGAGGAAAAGTGGCTGAGGAGGCATGGCCAGGATCCAGATGTTATTGGATATCACCTCACATCATTGCTGGTGGCAAGGGAAAGGGACTCTTCTGATAAAAAGGGCATGGTTTCTGGTTAGGAACAAATTTGGTGCAGGGGTGGTCAAGGTCGTGTGGTGGCAGTTCCAAGCCAGAGAGAGAGGTGGGGTGGCACCAGCTGTGGCTGGGAGGGGTTGGGCTCAGTGAGAATTTTGTATGTTAATCACTCTTTCTCTTGTACAGTTTTGGTTTTAATATCTTTACTGTTACTGTTTTATTATCTCATTGCAATTGTAAATTGTTCTTATCTCAGCATGTGGTCTTTGCCTTCTGTGCCCCCAGTTCTCAGCTCCCCATCACAGCGGCAACAGTGAGAGAAAGAGGGAGTGAGAGATAAACATGTGATTTGGGAGAGTCTCAGCCAGGGACACGGAAGTGGGGATTACCATTCATAAACCAAAACAATTAATACTAGCTTATAATCAAAACTTTTTTGCACATTGAGCATGTCAGAATTTGGAAATTGTAAGACTTAAAATTGTATTTTGCTTCAGACCATTATTAAGGCAGAGATCAGATCAAAAACATAATTAGAAGTTGTGACTTTCCAGTAGCTTGTCCAAGTCCTATTTCTTTAATTATTTGTCTTTTCATGCTCTACAGAACAAAATGTAATGAAAACAATATGCACTATTTTGATTTAACACTTAGAAAATTATTTTGTGAGGGGAATATATATTTTTTTAAAAAATGTTCTATAATCTGAAACAGATGTTTGTTAAGTGATTTAACTAGTATCAAGTCAAAGAAGGTTGGAAATTGCAGGAGAAATATTGCAGTTCTTAAATGCTGTTCCTGCATGGAATTGCAGTACATAATGCAACATCCTGAACATTAAAATGTCTTCAACAATTTTAAAAATCTTTAGTCTATTCTGTCTACATGTGTGTTTCTAGCATGCAGGTTCAGTTCCATTGATTTTTAAAAATTTTCATGTTGATAAAAAGAAAAAGTAATTTAAAGCAGTTGATAAAAAAATCGTACACTAGATAAGTGTAGCACCTTCAGCTAAGAACAATTCTAGAGAAGATGGCAGAGATTCCTTTAGTTTACAATGTGCAACTAAGATCAGCATCTGCCACAAATATTCTCACTGGTTTGTGATAATATCAAAGCTGGAAGTAATTTTCTCATGTAGTTCTAGATTTTAGGAGAGAAATGTGGGGTTTGGGGTGTTTTTTTTTAGTGACAGTTTATTTAGAAAGAAATATCATGCAAGTAAGAACTATTTCCTGTACGAATTCAATCACTGTAACACTAGAAAATTGTCAGATTCACAGGGTTATGATACCCATATTGTAAATGTATTGGTTTCAAGTTCTGTCACAGGAGGTCAAAAGAAGAGATTTAAAAGTTTTTCTATGAAGTGAACTTTGACCAAGGCAAAGACTGTGATGTGTTTTCACTGCATGTGCTAGCACCTTAAAACTACCATAGAAATTGCAAACTATAATGCTAATGCAAATCTACCTGGTAGCAATGCTAACTGAAACTAAAAAATTGCACTTAATCTGCACAAGCCCAGTAATTTAGTAATCAACTATACTTTAGCTAAACTTTGAGCAAGAATTAACAGTTTCAATACAGTTTTAAAAGGTCAGTTTCCTATGTGAGGCTGAATAACATGTCTTTTTTCATATTCATGTGGTTAAGGAGATTCATAAAATATTGTGGAAGTTGGATTAGGTGATCACTGGTCAAGAAAAACAATTATCCCTCTGTATTGGTGAGTATTGTATTGTATTGTATTCATCTTGAATACGCTGGGCTTTTCTGGCCCCCAAAATTTAAGAAGGATGTGAAGATAATTTATTGTGTTTAGAGGAGGGCAACAAAGATTGTGAAAGGGCTGGAAGGAATGTCCCATAAAGAGTGGGTCAGGATTTTGGACTTGTCTAGTTTGGGGAAAAGGAGGCTGAGAGTGTGCTCATTGTTCTCTGCAGCTTCCTGACAAGGCAGAGGAGAGGGAGGTGCTGATCTCTTCTCCCTGGGACCCAGAGATCAGATGGATGGGAATGGTCCAAAATTGCACCAAGAGAGGTCCAGAGTGGACATTCAGAAATGTTCCTTTGGTAAGGGAGTGGTCAAATCCTGGAACAGGCTTCATAGAGAGATGGTTGATATTAAAAACCTGTCAGTGTTTAAGAGGCATTTAGAAAATTCCTGTAATACCATGCTTTAACTTGATCAGCTCTGAAATGTTTGGGCAGTTGGGTTAGTGATCACTGTAAGGTCTCTTCCAAATGAAACAGTCTATTGGATTCGAAGAAAGGAAATAAGCTGCTGGACACATCCAGTGCTGCTTAGTGTGGAAGCAGTTGTAACCAAAGTAGACAATGAAGTACTGGAAAAGTATTCATTGCTGTAAAAGCTTATATTTGGTCTCCTGAAGAGTTCCCTAGGGTGCATTTACTGTGTTGACCAGAAATTCAGTTCAGCTGCCTGTTCACTTACATCCTGTGCTCTCTGATATTTTCTGAGATATCAAAGACATCCACAGAGAATAATTCCATTTTACTGAGGTCGTTTGAGAAGTTTCAGTCAAGAAGATTTTATTCTAGGAAGAAAGTACATACACATATCTTTACGTGTAACAAGTTCATAAAGATTTTTTAATATATTAGGGACATTATAATGAGAAATAGACATTTTATAATAATTATGTAACAATAGATATGAACAAAAAATGCTTATTTCTGCAGCTGAATAATTTTTCAAATTAAATGAGATTTTTTTATCAGTCTTCTCTTTGTACTGCAAAGACATAACTATCATAATAATATTAAAGGGTGGGATTGCAACTACTGAATTACTGAAATTCTTTTAAGGGGATATATTGATTCAATTTATAAACAAAAACCTGAACTGTATGGAAGAATGTTAAATTTCAGAGCTAAATTGATCTAGTGAAATATGTGTAAAATTTTATTTTCTTTAAACATAAGAATTCTCTTTAACTTCATTTGTTCTTGTTTCCAGTAAAGTTCAGTAGATTTCAACACATTCTATTTTATCAGTAGTATTTTGCAGAAATAATATCATGTAGAAAAAAGTCTTTAACAGTTTAAAATTAAAATTCAAAACAAGCATTGAACACGTGAGTTTCCTACAAAATTGCTAATTGAAAGTATTCCTGTTATAAACATTGAGTGCTGTTGATGGTTGGTTTTGGGTATTGTTAAAGGAAGAACAGAAAACACTACAAAGAAGCAGAAATATCACAGCATCTAGTGATAATCTGTGGTAAATGGAGCATATGTTTTCATCTCTCCAGACATGGAAATTTATCTACAACATCCAGGACAGAGTTCTGGAGTCACCCCACTCTCTGTATACAGTTGTCTATAACATGGACACATTTTTAAGGAAACTGAATTCGTTATTAAGCAAATATCTATTTCTGGTTGGATGAATCATGTATCGAAAGATCAGAACAATGAACAATATACACTGTATGGACCTTTAGAGTTAGTTGCAATTAATTAAATTCTAAGAGTTATCACAATGATTAAATAGAGCATTGGTATGCATCAGCCTATAATAAAGTCAGTAAATTTCAAATAATATATTGATCTTTGCAATAACTTAATGAGTATCTTGTGGCATAAGTGAGACAATTTCTCAGCAGTCCAACTAAAATTCATTCTTTTCTATACTTCATAATTTTCTCTTTTATAGTTTACCGGTTGACTCCTTTTTAATGTCAAAACCCTTTTTCTTTTCTTCCTAAATTCAAACCTCTGAAGTGAACATATTTTTAATTGCCAAAATAATTATAAATTCTATTATGCCCAGAGATATTTCTAGCTATTCCATTCATTAGTTCATTATCAAAACCAAAGGCATTTATTGTTTGTTTATATTATATTGTTTGCTTATTGCTTATTATTAAACTGTGTGCAGTGGTTCAGAGACAAAAAGAACAAATATCTAATACATATAGTTTCACTTGATATTCTTGCCTGATAGTGTGTTTCCTTTTAGTAAGGGAATGTTTTATGCTTTGGGGGAAAAATATTTATGAGTTGGAAAAGGACACCTTCTGCAGCTAATAGAGCATTAACAAAGAAGAGCACAAAAACATTTTAGCAAAGAAACAGCACTGATATATATCACAATTTTCTCAGGGAAACATCTTTGTAGTCTGAGAGGTAATTAGGACAACTAACTCTCTCTTCAAGGAAAGAAAGGGCATTATTTCTAAGTAATTGAAGATAATAAAAATCAGCAGTAGGCAACACTCCAGTGAGCTAGAGTTTGGTCAGACTCTTTTTTTCTCCTAAACTGCAGATGGACTTGAGTTTCAGTCAAGTTAACTTGGACTTTTTTTGGGGGGAGGGCTGGTGGTGTAATTGCCTTGCTTTTTGTGCATGTGCAGTGCTTACATAAAGGGTTACATGAAAAATCGAAATGCACTGTATTGTAAGATAAATGCAATAGTTAAATTTTATAAAATTGATAGTAAGTTTTCCTGCAGATTTTCATACTCTCTTCATAAGTAGTGTGCAGGCTCAAGAAGAAGGAAGGCTTAGAAAAGAAGACTAGAAGGCTGACAGAAGAGACTGCCTTTTATAAATTGTCTTTACATTTCTCTACCTATTTAGCAGCTTTATCTCTGTGATATTTATGAGTTCAGTGATTCACAGCCCAATTTTTAACTATCCATCTCATCTTTGTGGATGCAGTTGGACTCTGAACTACAGAAAACACATTGAAGAATCGGTTAGGAATAGTAAATCTTATAAATTTCCCCCAAAATTCTGTCACTTTTTCAGTTACTTTTTTTTCCCAATTAAAAAACAAACCTGAACCTCGAGAAATTCCAGAATTTAAGTAAAAATAAATATCTGCAAATGCAGTGGATAAAACCTCAAAGACATTAAAAGGTTTGTAATGTCATTTCCCATTAACTTTTATGAGGGAAATAAAACAAACAAACCCTCACAAAATTGCATCGAAACACAATGTGATGACTAAAAAGTGCTTGCTTTACCTATACATCAAATATTTATTTTTGAATTACTCCTTTATCAGATAAAGCATACTAAATTACCAATCAGATGTTTGCTATGCTTAAAACACAGAACAAGTCCATAAAATATATGTGTGTGTATTCATTTAAATACCCTGGTATCTGTAAGCAGTGTCCATCCCAAGAAACAAAATTAAACTGACAAAATGATCTGACAGCCTTGCTAAAAGTTTGGCCATTAACTGAATGGTCTTATTCTTGTCATGTGTGAAAAATCACCTGCTTTAAAAATCTGGCAGTTTTTACAAACAAAAAAAAGTTGAATAATTTAAATAAATATTGCATAGGTACTTTCATTTTAGTTCATGGCTCAAATCAATAAGAGATTATATTCTATTTGTATATCCTATTTGTATATATAATCACAAATATAAATCAAGTAATTTATTTTTTCTTTTCTTACTGTTTTTTCTCACTTTTAAAAACCTTTAACACAAACTTTTTTCTTGTTTTTAAGAAAAGTAAGGACTGTGAACTCTGTCATTGTTTCTTATATAGTCAGGCTTCAGAGAACTGCAAGTACAATTTTTTGTGATAGACTGATCACTTGGAACACTGATTTTGCCTCCTCATGGCTCCTTGAATTTTTTTTCAAACTACTACAATCACAAGTTAGAATTGAACTGCAGATAAATACTAGAGAAAACAGCTCTGTGTCATAGTTTGATTTGCCAAAATTTAGCCTGTATTCAGTGTTATTTGTCCTGAATAAACATCATTGCAGAAACCTAAGACAAGACAAACAACCTTTAAATTAGCATAGATTGCTGAATAAAGGGTAAGCTAAAATTACCAGATGAATGAATAAAAAATATTATAGTTGTAAATACAGAGTTAAAACTACTTGATTTGTGGTTGCCTTGATAATTCCCAATTAAGCATCTGAAGACTAACGTATTAGCATATCAATAGGAACATAATTATGTGTTCATTCTTTATGTAAAATTGTGTTTGTTACATGGTGACTTCACATTCATTACCCTTGCTTTCGTTTTAGGTCTTGTGTGTACTTTCAAGTGTGTTTCTTTACATGGACATTTAATGATAAGGCTACAGCAAGTATTATCAATAGAGAAAACAGTATTGCCTATCAATATATAAATACATTCATAGACTGATCAAAGGACAACGAAGTGATGCTGTATTTCCCTGAGATTTAAAATGTCTGTCTAGTTAATGTTTTATTTTAGCAGTAACTTGCAAAGCTAATATTAATAAGGTTTCTAAAGAGAGGTTACGAGATTGAATAAAGCAGTGCTTTAGGACCAGTTATTTAAAAAATAATAAAAAAAAAAGTTTTAAATTAAAATCCTTAAGACAATGATAAGAACAGAAATATATTTTGGTAAAAATCATGAAGAAAGAAAACTGTTTAGTAGAGCACTGGTAGCAAAGAGCAGAACAAAATCTTGTCTGGTACAAAGACATCATGGAGAAAGATGGTAGGTAAGGTTAAATATAATAGCTGCAGTTAAAAAACAGTACTTTTGTTGGATTTGTCTGGGATGGAGTTAATTTTCTTCAGAGTAGCTACGTTTTGAATTTGTGCTGGAAAAAGTGTTGATAACAGGGATGTTTTCCTTATTGCCGAACAGTGCTTACACATGGTCAAGGCCTTGTCTGCCCCTCACACCACCCCAACAGTGAGTAGGCTGGGGGCGTGTAAGAAGTTGACAGGGGGCATAGCTGGGACAGCTGACAACTGACTAAAGGGATATTCCACACCATATGGCATCATGCTCAGCATGTAAAAGGGGGGAAGAGTTGACAGTGGAGTGCTGTTGACAGTGGAGACTGGATGGGCATCATCTGCGGTAGCAATCATCTATTATTGTTATTATTATTATTATTATTCTATTTTATAATAATTTTATTTTTGTATGACTTGTCTTATTTTTGTTTTATTTTCCTCTCTCCTCTCTTAAATTTTATTTTTCGTGTTTGTATTTTTTTTTTTTTTAATTACTGAACAATTTTTATCTCAACCTACATGTTTTCTCACTTCTGTTTTTCTTATTCTCCTGCCTCCATCCTGTGCCTGGGGGGCAAGGTAGTGAGTGAGCAAGATGTGTGATGCTTAGTTGATAGCTGCAGTTAAATCATGGCAGTAATTCCTGCATCTAATCTTAGCTTGCAACAGTCTGTGTTTTGGAGGTAGTTTGATGGTTTTTTACCATCAAATTAAAGTTTGAATTAAAGTATTAAAAAACTAAAGAATTAAATTCCAGTACAAATTTAAGTACCTTAACTAAGGAAAATAACCTTATGCTTTAGTAATCTAACACTACCTGAAGAAGTAACCGAGGAAGTAACGTTCTACAGTTACTCTTAAACTGTTCAAGGATTTTGAAACCTGTAATTTTTTCCTTGTCTAATATTAAAAACATTGTGCTCAAGAGAAATGTTATATATTGACTGGTGAACAAATTTATTTTTGTGTGAAGGGCAATATATATGGTCTGAGTCTTCTCTTACTTGGTATGAAACTGAAAGGAAGACAAATTAAAGAAGTGGTGACACTGTACAACAGCAACAGAACACAAAGATATATTTTATATGTATATAAGTGTATATAATATATATAATATCTTGAATATTCATTTGACTAAATCAAAAATTATAGATCTGAATTGAGGTCTTTGAAATTATAACTCTAAAAAAGATAACTTATTAAGTAGTTGAACTATTTCAATTCTAATTCTAAAGATATGTCCAAATTCTTTGAATCCACTGGCTGCAATATTTTCCTGTTCCCAGTAGCATAAAAAAAAATAAAATTTCATTTAAATACCTTCAAATTGTTAAAAGAAATAAACTTAGTCTCTTTTTTCTAAAACATTCCTTTTTCCAGGAATAGTAAAGGAACATAAAATATTATTCAAAACATTTCCTAATTTTTTATTTTAGAATTTTATGTTAACAGCTGAGTTTTGATTTATACCTCTTTCTGTTAATAGAATTATCCACTGTAAGACAAAGTGGGCAAGTCAGATAAAAATCAAAGTTTACACTCGTCTTTTTTTATTGTGATGGATTGTAGCAAATTACATAAATGATTCCTTAAATGTATACAATTAGTAATATTTACAAATGCATAATTCTTTAATAACAGGATTAGAGTCTAGATGTATTACCTAAGTGTTCTTAGTATGTGATCTGAGAAAGAAAGGACATTTTACTTTCCCTGTTAGGAAGATAGTAATATCTCAAACTAAGGACATATTAACAAGAATATAATAACCAAACACAGTTATAACTGCCATAATTGGGCAGTCTGTTCTTGGCAGACTGCCACACTCTCAGCAAAGTATTTCCTCATATTACAATGCAAAAACAATTCCTGTCTTTCTGTTGATAGAATACATCCCAGGATTCCCCTGATCTTCTTGACAACAAGGACACATTGAGGGCTCATGGTTAACTTGTCCACCAGGGCTCCCAGATCCTTCTCTACAGAGCTCCCTCCTTTACCATAGGTCAATCCCTCACCTGTAATAGTGTGTGAGTATTCCTCCTATGGTGCTGGACACTACACTGACCTCTGCTGAACTTCATTAAGTTTCTCTCTGCCGACAATCTCAGCCTATCAAGACGTCACTGAATGACAGCACATCCTTCAGGTGTATCAGCCACTCCTCACGGTGTTGTATCAACATCAAACCTGCTGAGGGAGCAGCCTGCCCCTTTGTCCAAGTCACTAGAACTAGACTGGACCCCATAGAATTAGGATAGAACATCCTTCATCCATGGTATGTATAATTCAGAGTCTTCCATCAGGTGACTTTATATACTTTTCCCCTTTCTTCTAGAAGAATCTGCTGTAGTCAGGGTACAGAATTAACCACACTCACTCATCATTCAGTGCTTTTTCCTTTTTTATATCTTGCAGAGCTTTCCTTCTTCTCTCCATGCCTGAAGCTTCCAGTAACTTCAGCCCCTTCCTAGAATGACAAGCATTTCTGCATAATTTATCCCAGTATTTAAGACATAAATATGTCATACATACAAAGTGTAAGATGTGTTATAAATTGCCACTTTTGAAATGAGAGGATTAAGTGATTTGCCTACGTTGATGCAGAAGCTTTCCTATGGTGGAAGGGATTGAATTTATTTCTGTATCTATTCAGGAAGATATAATCTAAATTATTTCCTAATAGCATATACTTCTTTCTACATAATCAATAATTTCATCTTGACATGTTTACATTTGCTTGAGTTCTCATTTTATTTAACAGATTAAAAGGAAAAAAAAAATAGATAGCTGACTAGCAGATAAAAACATTCCAGTTGAGCTTCTGAAGACTAAATAGCTTTTCTTTCTCAGTACCAGGACTGAATGTCTCTGAATGTATCCTCCTCCGAACCCTTTGCCTTTAGCTCACACAAACTGGAGAAGATGCAGTAATTCTGACCCAAAGACTGTATTTTCACTTTGGGGATTTAATGATCCACATAACACCTGACCCAAGAGAACATGATTGCACGTACCTGTTGACCTCCTGGATTGTGCTGTGCTGCCCATATTCTTTCACAGGATATGAACCCAGACAGCTGACTGTAATAGAAGGGACCAGAGGCTGCATCTGCTTGGCAACAGCAATATAGATGCTGGCCTATCTTTGCCTTTGTTATGAAGTGAGGCAACATCTCATAAAAAACATTCTTTTCTATCACAGTCCTTATTGAAAAACCTTAAAACCAGTAAAGAGCTCATTGCCCAAAGTTGTCCCTTTGGACAGGACCTGTGCAGCAAGCCATGGCCACACTAAGAGGTTCATCTAATGCTGCACAACTCAAGGATTTCAATTTTAGAAGGGATGTAAGATTTTAAATCTAGTATTGCCTTTTTTTAGAAAACTAATTAAATATGCATGTTACTTGAAGTATGCTAAATATGTATGTATACTTGAAAGAGTTTGATCCTTGTGGCACCCAAAAGAATCAGCACCTGAGAGAGCAGAAGAAAAGAGGAGAAAGGCAGACCATTTATTCTCTTAAACTTCTTGTGAAGAACTTACCATTCTGAGATAAAAATACAGTTTATTTTGTCTTTTTTTATTATAAAACTTTTAATATATTCTGTTTTTCAAGCAAACATTTGCTTTGCCTTCTTAAGAAATAACAATACTCCTCCTTTCAGCAATCCCATGAATGATAACAGTTTGTTAATAAAGTTTGCAGGATAGAGAAATAGAAAAAAATTGATAAATAATTCTAAAGCCTAGAATATTTATTCTTATATAAACAAATATAATTGTACATTACACAAATTCAACAGAACAGCAGTTTGTGAAGTTTCACCTGTCTGAGCTGAAGATGCTGTTGCAAGGAAACCTGAATTACAGATTTCTGTTTTCATCTATGTAGTGACCTATCATCCTGTTTGAGCGATGTGATTCCCTAGGCAAGTCTTAGTTATGTGAAGATCTCACTGAGTTATTGATTTTAGCCAACACTCATAAATGTCCGTGCAAGAGGTGATATTTCATATGGGAAATAATTAATGTGAATATATTCGATGTTAACTTCATTGACCTACTTCATTCCCCTGATTTAATATAAATCCCCACAACATTTTCCAGCATCTGAAATTCACATCAAGTGTGACAGATGATATCTTTTTAAACATTTTAATACTCTCTTATCTCCGGAGAAAGGAGAATTTGTGCATTTTCTGGAAGAGCAAACAGTATGCTTGGTATTGAAAAGGAGAGGTAAATTCAAAAGATTGTGGTTTTGTCAGACATAAGTGAAGATTAAGGATTCCCAATTGAGAAAAACAGGGAACAGTGCCACAGATGGGTTTCAAAAAGTAATCTCCTAGGGAAAAAATAAAGGGGGCTATGTAGAATTCTGTGCTAGTCACTGAGTTGACTGAAATGAAGCCTGAAAGAATGGACCTGCCTGAAAGAACACAGTGCAAAGTAAAAACAGTTGTATAAAAGCCCCTTCCTTGCCTTTCTTCTACTTATTACACTTTACACTGCTAAATAAAGATGTCCAGGAACCATTTTCCCATTATTTAAGGTATTAATGCAATTCCTGCTTGTTTGGACCATCTCATCCACCTTTCTCAAAGTTGTGCCTCCTGTAGAGAGGGATAGGCCTAAGCAACATGAACTACTTGGCTTTAGTCCTACAAATTAGTCTCTCATCCTTTTTAGTTTAGCACTGAGGTATCTTATTTTGTTGTGGAGTATTTTTGGGATTTAATTTTCTTGTATATTTGTTTTTTGTTAAATGCCTGACCTTTTTATTAGAGAGCCTGTTGAGAAGAGAAGGGATAGATATATTATGCTGTCTTTTGCCATTTTGGTGCACAGGAAACTCTAAAAAGACATTATTATCATGTCTGTAAAAAAATTTCAAAGTCACTAATTGTGTAAGAGGATGAAAGCCAGTAACAAATGGAAAGTAAGAACAGGGCAAAATCTAAAAGAGGTGCCTATGAGTTAGATCAGAATCCAAAAGGCTGATGACATCATGGACTAGCACTGTGCCTGATTGTTAATAAGCTCAGAAGCAAATCTTTGCTCCAACTGTAAAGCTGAGAAGTGGTACAAGAGTATCAAAAACAATACAAGGTAAAAACAGGAAAAATTTCTGCTCCTTTTATTATAGTACAAAGATTCAGCATTAGTATTTACAAAAAAAAACAAAACTAAGGCAGGTGTTTATAATTTGTTGTAAAATTCCATTTATTTTATCAAAGGTAGATTTTACAGAACTAACATGAAATTTCTGTGATGAACAAAATTGTTTCTGGCTGAAAGAAATATGGTAGATCACTTTTTCCTCCAAGACAGTGAAACATTTGCTATATTATCACATAGAACTGGAAAAGATAAGCAATAATGGACAGCTTGCAGAGTGGTTGATAACTATCTCATAGGAAGACAGAAACAGGTAATACTGCAAGGAGAAATATAAGTGAAATAACTGGCAAAAATAAGCAGGCATTTCTCTGAATTATTTTTGAATAAAATTTGTACATATGTAAATGAAATTTGCTTCTGAGACAGCTTTGAAACTCAGTGAATACTTGTCAGTATAGAATATTAATATACCTCAGATAAAAAAAACTTCACAAACTTTAAAGAAAATTATATTAAACAATGCAGGTGGCAAAATTGTTGACTAAGGATCTAATAAAAAACATACTGAATACAAACCATGATCCTATCATTAGATAAATACTGGAAAAGAAAATTGTCTAATTCCATCAGAGTGTGATAAAGGAATGATGAATTAATCTGTAATTGTTTTTTTTCCCAACAAGATAGATTAATTAGATAACTGGGATTTTTGTCTCTGTTTAAAGTTTTATTGGACTTTATAGAAAGTATAGTATACCATTCTAGTCATTCATGGTTCACAAAAAATTAACTCAAACTTAGCTAGTACAAAAAAAACCAAACAATTTTAATTATTTATATATATATAGTTTATATATATAGTTCATATATATACATATATAGTTTGAAATGGAATTTTGTAATCAGAAAATAACATCATTTGCCTTGTTCAGAACAGAAAAAAAAATGCCAACGGAGAATGTGATTGATGTCTATAATTATACAAAAATACTCTTTGAACTGAAAGACAGCCTTAGTAAAAGCAGAAATAACTTATGAAAAATAAAAAAAAAAATCCAAAAACAAAATCACAATTTAGATTATCAGAAGGTTCTTTCTCATGAAGAAAGTTCTCTGAAATGACTTTTGAGAGTTAAAAATATTATCCTTTTCAAATGCAAGTCTCTAAGTGAATCAAAAACCAAGAAAGTTATCTGTCCCAGAAGAACAGATCCAATATTCTAAATCTAAACCACATTTCAAAACAAAATCATTTAAAAATACAAAGTACATGGCATAACAGAGGGGCGCTTAAGCAATACTTCAAGCAAGGTTGTGAAAACCCATAGCTTTCAAATTTACATTAGTGTTTAATCATTTTGAAATAAAGTCGTGATCTGAATAATTTCATATCTGGCACCTTAAAAAGGCAGTAAAAAAATAAGACTCACAAATAAATTTCTGCTTTCTATACCCCAGGCCGAACTTGAAATAATGTCATTCACTGATTTTGTCTGTAATTGATGCTATGAGAAAAATCCAGTGGTGAAAAAGTGTCTATTAGACTTTAGAATATCTCTTCAATAATTTTTACTTGGATGAAAATCTGATACACGAACTGAGTTTGTGACAACTATATGACATAAAAGATCTGTGTTCTCCACAGTTTATAAAGCAGTTGAGTGACCAAATCTATTTTTAGAGAACCAAATAAAAATAAGTAATTTTTTTTTTCCTTCACTCATATTATTAGTTTGAAATATTTTTAATCCACATTCCATAAATATGAGAGAAATATTTTATGTATACTATTCTGTGATAATAAAATTGTAGAAAAATGTAAAACATAGTATAAAATGGAATATGTGAACAGGCACATTAATTTCCATGTTACCCCTCTTTGAATTTCATAGATGTGACATCAGGCATACAGGAGATGCAGTCTTGTAGAATGGCAGCCAAAGGACAGATACGATGAAGTATAGAAGGTAATATGGCACAAAACACCTGCATGTAAATTCTCAAATCACTTCTCAAATGCAAAACAAGAAAAGGAATAATATGGGAAAAAAAACCCACAACATTTTCTTGAAAAAGAACACTTCTGAAAATAGTAATCATAAACCTAGTGTTATTTAAGAGACATCATTTAATGTTTTATGTATAACAATACAGTGAAATATTAAATAGTGAGTATTATTGACAATATTTACTATACCATAGACTTAAGATGGGAAACAGGCTGAGAGAATTTCAGCTGTTAAGCCTGGAGAAAACTGGTGATCTCTAGCAGCCTTTAAGTACTTAAAGTAGGCCTATAAGAAAGTTGGAGAGGAACTTCCACAAGAGCATGAAGGACAAAGAGGAGTGGCTTTAAACTGAAGGTAGGTTTAGATCAGATGTTAGGAAGAATTTCCTTATTGTGAAACTGGTGACACAGGAAGGTGTTGTCCGGGGAAGTTGTAGCTGCATCGTCCCTGGAAGTGTTCAAGGCCAGGTTGGATGGGGCTTTGAGTAAACTAATCTAGTGGAAGATGTCCCTGGCCATGGAAGGAGGGACTGGAATTAGATAATTTTTAAGGTCCCTCTCAACCCAAACCATTCTGTTTCTGTACATTCAATTTTTATGAGATAATACTATATGTATGCATATAGTAATAGGAAAGAATATATTATAATAAATTGCTGCAACATATTTAATCTCTCTCATTTTAAATGGCTAATTAAGTTGTTTATATATTTTTTGTACTCTATTCCTAGTCAGTGAAAGGAAGTATGTACTTTTTGAACTGGACTCACCTATGTCCTGACTTACGCTCTTGCAAAAAGAATTTCTCTCCATGAGGTATTTCAGACATGTCTCTGGTCATGGTATTTGCACTTTAGATTTCTGTATTTGTTCGAACATATATCACTCCTGGAAGTCTCATCAATCTCACACTTTTAAATTCTATTTCTTCTGCACATTTTGCAATTGTACATATGTTTGTTTTGTTTCATTGCAGTCAGGAAGCACTACTAAACTCAGTAATGCTAGACCAGCATAACTGAAGTTGTACGTTTTTTTAAATGCCTTTACATGAATTTCCTGTCATGAATTTTCAGTAGTCTGTCCCTTTCAAATGGATTAATACTGTGGAATTGTAGGTAATGAAAATCTCTCTGCTGAATGACACAAATATTAAAACCAACTTTCTGCACTTCACTAATATCAGCAGGGTCCCCCTGCTTCAATTTTGTTGAACTAATTCATGCCACTTCAAATTTTATTGCAACTTGAACTTTCATTCCATAATTAATTACATGAGCAGTATGAGTATGCCCTGGATACTGAAAGATTAAAGCCTGCATTTCTACATCTTAGTTCTGACACAGAGCTTTATTTTGCAGCACCAAGATATGCTGGAGCCAATACTTTTATCGAGACACAGAGAATTTTAGTTCAAGGCATTTACTGTACAATGTTAAAAATTAATATACCTTTCTTTCTGAGTCTTTACAATTTTAAGAGACAGTAGCACAGAAGACACATGAGTTCCTCTGGGGCAGCAGCTATAGGCTAGGAAAATTACCACTAAACTATTTGTAATGATACTAGAAACCTATATTTAAGTAGCTGAAGCACAATTCAGATGTGAGGTAGCAATTACTTTTAATCATTAGAAAGAAACAGACACTTCCTTAGAGCAAATCATCCCACGTTAAAAGGGTTTTCTAAGAAAGACGGAATGACTTGCAACTTGGAGTACCGTTGTCTCCCAATTGACTATAGTCACAGGACTGTAGTCTGTCATAACATGAAGCAGTCAACTAAGTTTTGGCTAATTTTGCCTGAGATGTTTGTTAATCAAGAGACAAAAGTACATCTGTCAGTGAATGAGTATCAAGAAGTGATATCTCTGAAGAGATGTACTTTATGTGAGAGATTGTGGGGTCTGTAGCCACAGAAGGAAAGGTTTTGGTGTGGGACAGAGAAATTACATTCAGAGTGTGAGAATTCCATCTCTTTTTTATAAAAAGGGGAGTAATGCAGTTATCACATTGTGAAAGAAGGCAAAATCAGTCCCTATATTTCTTGGAACTCAGTTCTTTATCTGTGTCTTCAAAAATATGCATGAGATAGTGGTGAATAAATTAATGTCAGAGTTCATTTTATTATGGAAATACTTCCTCCTAATAAAAATTGTTTCCTTAAAATAGATATTTAACTTGCATTAAAGCTTTTGAATGCCTAATTATTGAGATTTTGTGAGAGAGACAGGACCACTGAAAGATGTTTTAAAGCATATTTATTAATGTTCTTCTACAGTCTCATGAAGTTGTGAGAGTGTCTTCACCATGTTCACCAGATGTTCGCAGTCAGAGGTTACAAGACTACAGGTTAAAAGGTCTTTTAAAGTTTTACTAGCCAATAAATTAATGCCACAAATGAATGTTTCTATTTTCATACCAATAGTTAATTATTTTATTTTATACATCTTTGCCGCAATGCAGGCATTCTTAATGAATCATATAATGACACAGAAAACTACTTGTTATACCTTAAACTTCTTATTACCTTTATAACTGCTACTATATCTTAACCTTAAAACTTGAGAACTTCTTACAAATTAACTTAATGTCTTTATATATAAACTCACATTCTTTCTTATGGTTCTAAACCTGTAAGCCTTCTCCAAGGCCTCAGATCAAATCCTGTGTCCATGTCTATGTCTGAGCTTGCATTTACAAGATTTTGAGAGTTTCTGTGCTTGGAATTCCCACACCTGATGAATACCCAAAGAAAGAAATCTTCAGCAGTTTAAATAGACTGGAGGCACAAATTGTTAATTTATGTTAGTCCACTTGAGGCATTCTGGCTGTATGAAACACCATAGCATGTTCTTCCAGAAATGTTTCACCTGTCACCAGCAACACATGGAGGACTAGATTTTATATCTCTGGCTTGGATTTAAACTCTACTGAGCAGTCCTCATTATTCACTTGTTCCGATGTTGCTTTTTTGGATGCCTAATATGGGAACTGACAGTGGTCAAATAAAAGATTTTTAGGCTTCAGGCATTAGCTTGAGCCTGTGTGAGACTAAGTCACACTACTTTCTCACTCTGGCCTGAGAAATCATAGGGAGGAATCCAAACAATCCTTAGAGAAGTAAAACAACTTCTTCAGGTGCTTTGCCTTGTCACCTTGTTGTTTACTTGCAAGAAAAGGTCAAGGGATGTTGTTCCTAAGTGTCCAATGATGGTGATATGTTAGTTTCATGACCAATGAGAGTTTTACTTTTTCAGACATTCTTGGAATTGTCTATAAAAGAAGATCTGGAAGAAAAAAACTTGATCTCTTGTGCAACCAAGCTTGAGAGTCTGTGTCATCACTTTTGCTGTTCCTAATACAGTGTGACAGCCTAATTTCTAAGAAAGATCTTGATCTCCTGCTCCATCATCTCTGCTTCTTATTGTCCTGCTTTTGGCTGGGATAGAGTTAAGTTTCTCCACAGTAGCTAGTCTTGGGTTATGTTTTAGATTTGTTCTGGAAAGAGTTTTGATAACACACTGATGTTTTAGCTATTCCTGAGCACTGCTCTGTGTCAAGCACACAGTGTCAAGGCCTTTCTCTGCTCCTCACACTGCCCTGCCAGTGAGTAGGCTGGTGGTATGCAAAAGGTTGGGAGGGAACACATCTGGGACAGCTGACCCTAACAGACCAAAGGGATACTCTGTACAATATCACATTGTGCTTACCAATAAAACCTGAGGAGATAAAGTTTGAGAGGGGCTGTTGTTGCTTAGGGGACTGGCTGGTCATCAGTGGTTAGTGGTCAGAATTTGAGAGATTATGAATAATTTCCTTTACTCTGGTGTGATTTTCCTTTCTTTTTGTATTTTTGCTCTGCTTTATGTCCTTTTAATTTTTTTCTTTGAGTTGTTCAACTCTGTAATTCAACCCCTGAATTTTCTCTTTTACTCTTTTAATTCTGCCCCACATACCTCTGTAGGGGAAAGGATGAGTGGCCGTGCAGGGCATAATTGTCAGATGGGTTAAACGACAATATTTTAATGGCATGCAAAAATAATATTATTTTATATCTGAACTTCTCACTATTTTTTAATGCACACCTTAATTTCTGTAATAGGTGCAGCTTCTCTTATCCTCTTTTTCAAATGAATATATATAAATTTTCCTACTTATTTATACAATTTAGCTTTTTAACCTTGAGCCTGTGTCTTTCCCTGAAGTAGCAGTGGTGACATTTTTCACAGTGTTCCTGAAATATGACTGCTCTTTCAGGTTAGTACAATTTTGTAAAACAATCCATAACTCTACTTTATACTCTCCGGAAACAAGAAGAGAACATTCCTGACATAACATCCCTCAAATGGCAAAAAAAAGCTGTAGGTTGCCTGAGGGTCACTAAAGAGATGTTTCTGTGACTTCTAATGCTTTCAGTACATTTAAGGGTCAACCATTAAACAGAAAATTAACCCTTTTTGTAACATATACAGTATGAATTTCACTAGGCAAGGCATTCCAGCTATATGACTTAAATAAGGATATTAGAACTAGAATTATTGAAAAACCAAAGCAAGAAAGAAAGCGCACATGGGGAAAACATTTATGCTCTTGCAATACATAGGGAAACATAATTTTATTGAATGGAGTTTTCAAAGCCCTCATTCAGTAAATATATGCATGGCAGGCACAAAATCCAGTTTGAAAAAAAATTCTAATTTTTTGAGACTGTAATAAATTGACTATTTATAGGTTGATTTTAGATGTCATATGTTTCAACTGAAATCTGAGGTTTTATATAAAGCTGAGTAAGAGACCATGAAACAGGTCAACATTCCTTGAGACAGTTTCTTTTCCATTTGAGGGTGTTTATATATTCTGTTTCACAAACTGCCTTGCATGCAAGCTTTTGGTTAATACATGAAAATATGAAATATATAAATGAAAATAAAAAGATATGAGCCTTTTCTGGTGGTTCTATAAAGTAAGAGTTATGTAGAAGAACAGGACAATCTCCTAACATTTTTCAATTAAAAATAACTCTGTGTTAAACCTTCTTTGAAAAGGTCTAAGTTTTGAATCCTTGTGCATTGCTACTATTTTGATATGAAATAGAGAATAGCAGCTCAAAGTTTCATGCAGATCTACTGAATGGTGATGCCCTGCCAGAACAATGTGAAAGCATCAGATTTGCTGATGTTCTAACTTCTGTATTTCTCAAGATGACAGAAAATCTGCTGTGGTAGCCACAGAAATGACTGAGAGTTTCCAGTCAGCCATGAATTTAAGGGAAGAGTGCTCATTTGCACAACTTGATTCATGCAGACTTAAAAATATCTGAGTGCTTCCAGAAAGATGATATAGCAAATAATCAACCAATTAAATCTTCACTGTATAAGGAAAGAATTGAGATGCAAGGTATTTTCATCCTTCCTGTTTTCTGTGTGCTAATTATCACTGACTTTGAATGAACAGATCATTTCTTTTTGAATTGTAGGCTACAGATTGTTCCACATCTAGTCAACTTGGCAAATTATGCCATCACTTCTGAACTGTAATTAATCCACATGAAGTTCAAGTACTGGAGATGGCAGCCTTCTGTTACCCTTTAATGAGTATTCAAAACACTAGTAATTTTATTGTTTATTTTCATGCTCCAGTGAATTTTTTCCTATTTTTCTCAATCTTTTTATAATTTCACACACACATAAAAAAAAAAAAGAAGTTGATGTAGGAAATGTGTTCTGCTTTCACTTCCTTGAGCAAATAACTAATTAAAAATGTAAATATAGCCTATATATAGGAATTATAAAATATTTTTAGTAGGAGTATAATTAACTTTAAAAACATATTTAAATGCTAAGCAATTATAGCTGTCACATATTACATGTGGCATGAAATGGATATTTTTGGAAGTTTTTCTATATCAAGCAGTTTATACTTATCATCAAATTGGTATCTAATCAAGGAGCACTCTCCTTTCATTCTTTATTTTTCAGTTGATACCAGGGGGCTCAGAAACAGAAGGTTTTGGGAGCTCCAGCACCATTTCAGCAATAATTCCCCACAGTGATCTTGTAAAGCATATTTATAATTTATGATGTGCTACAAAATTGTTAAGAAAACTCCATCAAGAATTTGAAATTGTCTTCTTTGATCTCTTAGGAAGATAGTCTGCTCCAAATACAGTCAAGTGTTCCAAACAGAGTGGCAGACTTAAAGGTCTCACTTGTCAGTAAACTGTTGGCATTAAAACTAATTAAACTTCTGCTTGATGTTCTGTAGAAACATCATCATAATTCTTTAGCAAGGGGTTGAGGACATCAAAATCAAATTTTAATGTGACTGTTCCATTTTATTCTACTCCAGTTGAGCTAAGAAATTTTTGAGAGCTTTTCTCAGTCTTCACACTTATAAACCAGATGGGACTGGAAATGAAACATTTAAAAAGCCCTGAGATTTGTGTACCATTGATGTGAGGCTCTGATATTTGTGACCATATGGAAGTTTACTGATATGACATGCCAGGAAACTTCAGACAAGGCTTTTTAACCCTTTTACTTACTTCCTCTGTGACACTCAAGCAGCTCAGACATTACTAAAGAAAAAGAACATTAGTAAAATATGTCACAGGATGCTGACATCTTAATGAATTTAAACTGGATTTTACTGTTTTTAAGAACTAAAACTAAACAGACAGAAATTCTATGAGAAATGTATTCAAAGACTTTAACAAAGAAATAAATGACAGAAACTACAAGAGAAGACTTTTGGGGAAAAAAAAACCAAAAAACCAACCAACCAACTAAACAACCAAACAAAACTGCCAAAAGCATGCATACAACCGAACCAGAATCAATCAAAACCCCGAACATTATCAACTTCTAAAATTTCTGAAATGTCATCATTCACTTCACAACAAAATCAGAGTTCAGTTGTGGTGATGGAAACTTCTGACTTTCTCCTGTACACTGCCTTTCCTGCTGAGTCAAAATGACTACACACCCACCTCTGTAAGTTTGGAGAGAGGAGGGTTATGGTACAGGCACTCTTCATGCTCGATGCTGCTGGACACTGTCTGCTCCCAAGGCTTGTGAGGCTGGGATGGGTGTCCTCATTGCTAAGTGCCAAAGGAAAACGAGGCTCTGGAGAATTTCACCGAGGATTTTACACCTCTGGTGTGGATGAACCACAAATTTTTCCTCAGTAGGAGACATTTTTGTTTCAAATTTTCCTTGTTAGTCCTGCAAAGACAGTTATATTGCTGGTTGCAGACTATGGGCTTTATGCCAAGTTTGCAGGGTGTCAGAACTAAGTCTTGTAAAGCTTTTTCTGAACTTGGTCTGATGGGGTGTTTATTTCACTTGGTTTATCCATAACAGATTTTTTTATTTTTTTTTTAAATGACCAGTTGTCTATGTCTGGTTTATTTTGTTTATATTTGCACAGTGTCAAAAAAATTGCCACAGTAGAAAGGAGTATTTGTGTAGAATGAAGTACTGGCAACTAACATACTGATGTAGTATGTATGATGTAGTATACAGGCATATAGACAAGGTACAATAACAAAAATTTTGAAATGCAGGGATGCAAGATGCAGTGGGCATGTGTAGGACACAAGAGAGGGGACAGAGACTGGCACTGAAAATGCTAATGCTGTAAGACCACCTCTTGAATGATCAATGAACTGCAGAGCTGTGAACTGAAAGAAATTAGGCTTGGAGTTAACAGGGATAAAAAATGCAGGTATCTAACATTTAAACCAGATAAGTATAAAAAATTCAGACATAATGTGAAGTTTCACATCAAGAAAAAAAATAAACAGTAAAACATCTTAAAAATTATATAATAATGCCAAGTACATCTTACAGAGAGGAGGAAGAAACCTTCCTAATCCTAATATCAATAGGATATTACCCAGGATGATGACTCACCAATTCAAAACTTAATACATATTACAATTCCTATGGTAGCATGGACATAACAATAGAAATTGAGTAGATACTAAGAAACATCGTTATACCAAATTAAATTTTCCTTTTACTGATGAGATTGTTTCCATGTCAAAATTCTTTGCTTCTTTTTACAGCTTTTTTTATAGTAATCAGTTTTGTGCTAAGAAGAAGTCTTAGAAGTTTTCAACTTGTCAGTGGAAGAAATGGGATTATTGTCTTCACTATATTTCCTCTTCATGTCTGATGTTTTTATACTTCTTAATCACTGCCAAAAGGGAAGAAGGGTTTGTCTGCTTCTAATTTTGATTTGATTTTTTCAGCAATAATCTCCTGGATTTTCAGCAGTATATCCTGCCCATTTGGAGGCCCTTGTTCTTATATTGCTCTTTGTTATTCATCTTGTAAGTTATGTTGCCCCTTGCATACTTTTCCATGCTACTGAAGAACAACTGCAAAAGTCTTAGCTCTTCAGTGATTACATTGCTCACATACTTGCCTAAAATGCTCTTTTATTGGGTGCAGCTGTGTTATCACAGCGTTAAAAAATGTTTATATGTGGGTATTACATTGATTTAGTATATTTACCTATATTTACATTCTAAGCATGCCAGTTGTGAAAGTTTTATGGGTTTCTGCTTTGGTTACAGCTGAAATTATTCTTCATAAATCAAAATCAAACTATCAAACAGAAAAATCTTGTATTTCTTATAACTGGTATCTCAGCTTTCTTGCACGGGTTTGAGTGTTGGGTTCTGTTTTTTACATTGTTTTTTGGGGTTTTTGGAGGGAGGGGTTGTGGGTTTTTGTCCTTTCTCTGCTTTATTTTCTACCTGTTACAAAGCTCAGCTGATTAGACAAATTCCAGCTGAGCTGTTTGACAGAAAAAATATATCTCTGGGATTGTACATTTTGCCCTGTTGTGATACATAGAATGCATATTGGTGGATTTGGAAATGCCTCTTGATTGCCTCAAGCAGTCTTCAATGACAAAGAAAAAGTTATTGAATTTTGCAGCACTACCTATGACAGAGATGTGATTGATGAGAAGCAGATGTAAAAAGCTTAATATAAGTCTGTTTGATAAATGGGATCTCATTTCTTTCTCACCTGCTGAAATGTACAGAATTCAAGTTTTTCCCCCTCAGTTTTGAGATGTATAGGACAAATACTAGTCAATTCTTTCTTAAATAAGAATATTTCACATGCTTATTTAGTGATGAACGACAGTGTTAAAATCTCTGGTTTGCTTCAAGCTTGCTTAGAGAGAAACATTTTATGTAAAAACACACACACACACACACACACACACACACACACACACATGCTCACACACTCATCTTTTGGAGGGAACTCAATTCAAATCTTTTGCTTAATATGTTTTTGAAAGTTTTTTATCTGGAATCATAAATCTGTAAAATGTCAAAGACAGATGAAAACGACTGGAACCATCTACTGCCTAAACTGGGCTTAACTGAAAAAGAAGGGCATATTTGAACAAGACCCTGTAGAAAATCATGGGAAATTTTTATGACTAAGGTCCCAGTTCCTACCCTTTATATCCATACCCTCTCTCTTCAGGGAGAAAAGTATTCTCAAGCAAACCTGCACTTGCTGTATACCCCTTGTCAATTTTATATTGACTGACCCATGTGGATGGAAAGTTCAGATGAACAAATGGCTGAAAAAGCATCATAGTCTGTTTTTTCATTAACAGAAATGACAGTTAATATTTAAATATGCATTTATCTAACAAAAAAGTAATCCCGTACATGACTAAAAACAAAGCACTTAGGAGATGAAAAATTAACCCACTTGAAAGACAAACAATCTGAAAGTTTGCTTTTTAGCAAAATTGGTGGTTGAGAAAGGAGAGATTAGATTGATTGCATGCATACTTGCATTTTATTCTTTTACTGACAGCTGCCAGCAACTTCACACAAGGTTTCTTTTTACATGGTTTTGTTGTTTTCCTGTTGTATGGCATAGCATATATTCTCTTTATTTTGCAATTATATGATTAGAAATTATGTGAAACAAGATTGAAAGCAGAAAAAGAAAAAGAATAATAATTTTAGTAGGTCTGTGTCATAACAGTAGTGTCAAAAGACTGGTAGAGGAGCTGTTAAGGAGAAAGAAAACATAGAGGCCCAAGAGTGGAAAAGGAAAAACAACTATTGCCAGTGGAATGAAGGAAAAAAACAAAAAAACAAAAGGAAATCCTGGAGGAAGAAGAAGGAGGCAAAAATAGATGTGGTTCTCCCAGATAAAATACCAGACTGCAGCTGTTGTGGAATGTTCTTTTGAAAAATAGAAATGACAACAGCAGAAACAGCTGGTCATTGGCTATACTTAATTTCTCATAAATTAGTTTCTTTGTTCTTCCAAGAACCCATTCTGCTGTTTTCTTTCATCCTTTGAAAAGGAAACATTGAACTAACTTCACTAAGTCAGATGTGTTACATATTAGAACATACTCTTCAATTTTTGACTGTAACTGAGTGCTGAGCTACGGTTTTCCAAGCATTGTCTGCAGTTACAAGATCTTATATAAATTATGGTCGTTTCACTAAAGGCTATAATTATGTATGTAATTAGTTATGTTTTAGATCTGAATTGTTTGGTACTCACCAACAATATATTTTCCTTTTATTTCATCATTTGCTCATTCAGACTGAGTGATTTTTCTGCCTTAGTGTGAGCTAGGATATACAACAGTGTGCTAATATGATATGCAGACAGTTGCTGAGGGACCGGCCTGAGATTTAGCCAACAGAAGAGCCCACAAAATGTTGGATGTGAGGTGAGAAATGGAAAGGGATGAACGTTTCCAAAGGAAGGGGGCAAAGGCAGCATAGGTAAGGGAAGACCAACAACTGTCACAATCTGAATTTCAAAAGTGAGAGAAGGGGATAATAAATGCAGGTGGTCATCTATAAACAAGCTGCTTGTCAGCGCACTAATCTGACTGTGCCTTGGACCTTTTCTGTCTGACCTTACTCTGTTTCCTGTGTGTGTAATTTGCTAGGGCATTTGAGCTGTTAATTAAGGGAGACATGCAAATGCAAATGCACAAGATCTGAGTCACTTAATAAGGAAAGATCTCAGGGCCTGGCCTTAGGTATCAGATAAACTTAAGAGACATTGCCAGTATTCATGTAAGGTGGGAAGGAAAAACCTCTGGGCCACAGAAATCCACTGAATTCAACTTCAACTTTGCACATATATTCAGTGAAGGCACTTAGGAATCAAGACACAAGGACTGCGTGATTTGACAGCATAGGTAAGTCTGTTACGGCTCTGGAGCTGCTAATAAAAATTCTCATCTTGCCATCTAGGAGCTCAGAAAGAGCACCTACACAGTTCCTTCATTACAGCACACATGTTCCAGAAAATGATGGCACCATATTTTATAGCAATACATCCATCTGTTTGTTGAGATGTGATATCAGTTTCCTGAAGAGATGCTATCCAAACGAAAAAGACTGCTCATTCTCTTTGAAATAAAAATATGCTAGATCTTGTAGCAATCCTTCTCAATAATTTACGGCAGTTCTACACTATTTGAAAACTCTAATAATAAATTAATCATCTTTAAGATGCAAATCAGTGATATATCCAAGGATTGTTTTTGACTGATGCATGTCTCCAGTAGTCCACTGCTAGAAAACATGTGGGAATTGATCTCTACAAAAATGTTCCCTATCCAGTTGTGTTGGTCTCAGTTTTCCTCATCAGGAGTGCATTTTATATTGCTGGTTCAAACCTGCAACATAAATCCTCTTGAGTTCATCTCCATCAGTACACTACAGAAACATTAGGTTCTTAATAAAAGTACAGGGACAGAGTCTTGCTTTGAGGATCTTGTGTTTTAAGGGAAGAACTGTGGCAGTATTAGTCTGAGGAAAAAAAAAAAAAGCTTTAATGAAAATCTTAAATTATTAAGCTTTCACACACTCCAAAATTTTATTTGTACTCTCTTCCTTCTCCTCTCTTTTACATTAATGTGATCCAAGATTCAATGAATATTGCAAATGTATTCTCTTAAATAAACTGGCTTTGAGAATCCAATGTCTTTAGTGAAGTTTTTTAAAATTAAGAGTATAGTAAACATGGCCCCAATTTTTATAGTAACTTTCATCTCATGTATCATGAAGTTTTAATGTTTTTCTTTATTCCTCATTGATGATTTAAAACCACCGCATTTTTCTTAAAATTATAGTGTAAATTTCTACTTCATTTGTTCAAATTAGATTTATAATTATTGTTTATAATGCTCTATATAATAAGTAAACAAAACACAAATCAGCTTGAAGTTATTGAAAATAGAAAGCATTAGCTTCTAAGCATGTTGGAATTAATGAAAATCGCAAAATCCTTTTACTTGTCTCAAATCAAATACTCTTATGAGACGTATTGTTGCAAAATTTTCTGGTCATCAGAAGAGGGTGATTAATTGCTTTGTTAAATAAGGTATGCTGTGTATGGTGACTTAACAGAATCTGTTAATAAAAAAATATTTTAAATGTTTTAAAATGTCTTTACCATGACATTTAATATTACGCTTCCTTTCTTCTTGCTCTTCTTAATGCAAGAGGATCAAGCACTGTAAAATGTAACTCAGAGTTTTTTGCTTAAAATATAGGTAAAAATCAAAACAGATGTCCTAATATATATTTAATTTTTGAAAATGTAACATTTTTGAGCAACTTATTCTGATTTCATTAAAGTGCAATAAGGTTTAAGCAAAAAGAGGGAAAAATGTACTGTATAAGACTATTGTAGTGTTTGTCCTCCAGATATTCTCATAAATTATATCACCTGACAGCTTCTTCAGGCAATCCAAATATGCAGTTAAGGTCTTGACAAAGATTAAATCAAAATGATTAACAAAGATTAAATCAAAATGATTAACACATCCTGCTTTAAAAAAGCCCTAAGCATAACTCAAAGTGCAAACAATTCCTGGCTACAGGACAGAAAACAACTGGTTTACAATAACAATTGACATTTAATTTAATTTACTTTTGTGACTTATTACATGTTACTATTGGCTTGAAGAAACACTGTGACATGCCTTATTTCTCTGCCTTTCATTGTTCCATTAAAATAAAGTGCTACAAAGACCTCTACATAGACGGGACATTTACTATAACATTTTCTTTTTTTCTCTTAACTCTGTAGTCTTCTTGTTCTGGTTAGGGCATTCCTACAAATTTCTTTTTTTGTCTAGCTCATTTTAAATTACAAATCCATAAACTCTATGCATGAAAATAATATCCCCTCTTGATGGATATGATATAAGTGTAAATTTACCAGTTTTAGGCATGGAGTTTTCATTACTCCACTTTCTGCCAGGAATTTTGCTAAATTTCACCATGGACCAAGGATTTTGCCATTACTACTAAAAACCATCAAATACTATATGACATGCAAAATGCTGAGACTCAAGGCTTTCAGAGATTGTATCAGACTCAGTTTTAACAACTTTAGTGGTCAAGTGACTGTTCCCTCACCTATTGCAGCTTCAGCTTGTTGAACGACAAGCATAGTAAGAGTCTGAGAAAACGAGGTGGCCATTGTATAAGAAACAATAGACTTTCGTGTCAAATAAGGCTGGAGAAGGCAGTTCTACAAATTCCAGACATCAGCTGGGAAGCAAGAAGTCTGTGATAAGGAGGAAAATGGTTTCTTTTTAAAGCATAATACTAAGCAGAAAAAAAACCACTACAATGACTGGGATTTTTCTGTCAGAAAATGTTTTATATTGCTAATGTCTTTCCAAAACTCCCCACCCACCTTTTTCTTTACAAAAACTGAGAAGTATGAACCTCAGATACAACATTCACTGAAAGGATATGCATAACCCCTAAGAAAAAGTGTACAGAGATATAACATCTCTGCTTAACAGTTCTATCTCTAATACTGTATTTTCAGTATTACTAGGCTGAGAATAAATAATTTGCTTTGTAAATACAGTAAATTGATTTTTTTCCTTTTTTAACAAGAAAACATTTAAAATATATATAATAAAATATATATAATATAAAATATTAAAATTATAAAATATAAACACAGAAAATTACAATATATCTATAAAATAGGATGTAACCTGGCTTGAATATGTACATTAAAAGTCTTTCTAAGTCAATCTTTAAATCCCTTCAGAAACTCTTACAATTATTTCACTCTTCGGTAAAATCAAAAGAACATCTCTCATAAGATCATAGAGCACACTAGAAAGATGAGTTAAAACTCACGTTTCTGTGACATTTATGTCATCCTCTCTTTTTGGGGAAGGGGATTTTCAGTTACCAATAATGCTGGTGGTGACTGAACTAGAAATTTAGACCCATATAGTCAGATCACTACACAGAACAAAGCTTTCACATTTTGTTACTTCATTATAATTACTGCATAATAACATTCTCTGTGCAATCAAACTTTTGTGTTTCTTCCACCTGATTGTCAGAAAATTTTATGTTAGAAAGGTTTTCAATGCAGTATATAATATATTTGACAAAGCTAGTAAGAGCTGATAGTATAGTAAGATTCATCTTACTCTTTTTCATTAATTTTGCCCATGTACAATTTTCTTCTATTTTATTATTAGTACAGCCACTCTTTGGTAGAGGTAGAGCATTACAAATATAATAAGTACTGTCCAAACAGGTACAGTAATAGAGAGTGTGAAATTTAAAAACAAAAAACCTGCAAATTAATAAGCATTTAGATAAGAATTGACCATTAATTGACCAAAATGTATCAAGATTTGGTTTGCCTAAAACACACTTTTCCCTTGACAACTACAAATAAGAAAAACTTCTTAGGATGATACAATGCTGAAGAATTTTTCAGAGCAAGGGCAGTCTCTTATGATGGCATCATCATTACCTTTATTCAGGATTTAACATTATTGTACTGTAAATTAAAATGAAAAAAGAAAAACAAAGCAAAAGAAAACAAAATAAAACAATGTCCCCAAAACCCCAGACATCTTTTCTAACTATGCAGAGCTAAAATACTTCCTGATACACAGAGTAAACACCTTATTCTAAAGAATTCCTAGTGAATCAGTTTGGCTTTTTCATCCAAGAAAATTCTATCCTCATCTTAAAACCATCACGTAACGTTCTGGACCACAAAGACATTAAAATTGGTGGGAGACCTCATAGGCAGTACAGCTGTAAGCAATTGTTATTTAGATATGTTTGCAGAAGGAATTCCAAATAATGCATTCTGATGTGGACATAACAAGAAAGTAGGGTTAAAATAAAGGCTGATTTCTGTTTCCAAAACCCAGAGCATTCATTTTCTTCAACTCCATATAAAATGTTTCATGGAAGTAGGCTTTTGAGTTCAGAGCCTCTAAATTGCTGAGTTCAGTACTATGTAAGGAAGTGAAATCATAATGCTGGTGTCAGAAAATACCCACAGGTATTTGGAAGTATCACCTGAATTAGACAGCTTTAATCCAATTTAATCTGTGAACATAAATCTGTGTTTGGTAGCACAAACACATGACTCAGTTTAGCAAAATATAGAGGAGAATTTCTTTATAACTCAATCATACATAGTCATGTACATTTGTTCTTTGTATTAATGCCCTGACATTAGGTTTACAGACTTATGAGACATGAGTTCAAATAGCTAATGGAAGAATATAAATATCATCATGAAAATGAAAGTATGCTATGCTGTCCATTAAATGTATAAAGTGTTTGCATATCTCATCCATTTTCATACACAGATCTCAGACAAAAAAAAAAAAACAACAGCAAACAAAACTGATCAAAACTCCATCTGCATCTCAGCCAACATTTAATCAGACTGGAAAGACAGGCTTACTATGAATAGTCTGCATAAGTCAACAGTCAGTGTGAGATCCATGTAATTTCTCTAGCTGTCTAAAGTCTTGCTGTCTTGTCTGAGCTGATGATTTACGCCACAGCCTTTGTACTGGATTGCTCCAGAGGCAATTATCTCACACATTTTGCAAATTCAGAATGAGATGAATCAGCCTTCTTCATGTCCTGTATGTTTCCACAAAGTACAGAGAGAATCTGTACGGTGAAATTAGAGAACTAGCTTTCAAACAGAAAATAAAACACAAAGTAAGTCCTTTCCAAGTGTCTAGGTATGATGACTATAGATAATATTTCCATTACCACAACAGTACAGGAAGCTTGAGATTTGGGCATTCACATCATGTCTTTCAATCTGGCGGGCAGCAATACAACATCTACATTTACTTTCATGTGGAAAAGCTTGAAAATATGGAAAATTTTCACTCAGTAGAAAGTCTGGGAAGTAAGCAGTGTTAGGCTAAACTGTTCCAAGGAGTTTCATAGGATGAGAACATAGAGCTGAAAGGAAGGGTTAGCTTCTGCTCTTGCATAAAATGTGTAATTTAAAACCACTTGCAAGAATGATTTTTATACAATGGTCCTCATCACAGCTAAAAAAGACAATTTTAAAACATCAATAACAAGCAGAAGTTGTCCAAAATAAAAAGTCAAAAGACTAAAATAAAAAATTAAAAGGTTTATTATGTGTCTTATAGTTTTCATACTTTTGAGGTGGATTGTCACTGTCTCTTTCTTAGAGTGAACACCCAAAAGCTAGTAAAAGGAGTTTCCAAGATGCTTGTGCTCTGGAAAGTTTTTTCATATGAGCATTCTTCACTTTAGAGGTTCAGTCTTTCTCCTTCTTTTCAGTTGTGCACTTTCTCAATGTGTTTCCCCTTCTGTGCAATTGCTCAAATCAAGCAAAAAAACCCAGATTTTCTCCCTTTTATCTTCTCAAGTTCTTCTAAAAGGACATAATTATAAATGTATATGCATATGTACATGTGTATTTTAACTGGAGAAGGAAAACCCACAAGGAAACAGTTTTACAACTCATAGAAGTTTCAAAAGGACAGAATAAACGTGCATAATCAATTCCTTGGATTTCTTTACAATGAGGCTGCAATCTTAGTAAGGCTTACACAGATCCCAAGTTTCAGATGTCAAAAAGAAAGAAAAAAAATTATGAAATTCTGATTTTCTCACAGAGAATTTAGTTTTACTGAACACTAAGTTCTGTGTTTCAGAACATCATGTGCATTACCAGAACAATTAAGAATAAATTTTTGTGTAGTCACAGCTTCAATTCTGGTGTGATATTCTTTGTGAATGCATTCTTAGGGACCTCCTTCAGTGTCTTTTCACCATAATAATTAAATTTTTTAAAAAATAAATTCTTTCCAGAGCCCATAAAGCATCTTTAATGTCCCAAACCCAAGCCCTAAGTAGTAACTAGTAGTAGCTACTAGTAACTAGAACAGCCGTTGCTCTAAAAGGAACTGCTAAAGGCATATGAAGATGGCAATTTCTAGGCCATGTCCTAGAACTTCCTTTTCTGGTTCCTCTAAACATGTTAAGCAAAGCTAAATACACTATTTTATTGGTCATGGAGTCTCCCTCCTTGGAAGCATTGAACACTTGAGTAGACACAATTCTGAGCAACCTGACTTAGCTGAGTTGAAGTTGGATCAAAACATCTCAGAACTCCCTTCCCACTCCACTCCACCGTTCTGTGATTCTCTGATTTTATGCTCACATGAGTAACAATTTCCCAGTTAAAGAAATCAGTGCAGTTGAAAAGTTTATGAACTGACAATTAGGACTGTGGTGAACTGATCTAGAGTGTTAATTCATCATGTTTAAACCTCCAAACCTGTCAACAATCTGTTTCCTGATCATTCTTCAGTGGACTTCTACCTCTAACTTTGCAATGAACAGAAAAAGCTAGTCAGAGTTGTTCTGCAAAGGGAGGTGCTATTTGTAGAGATCAGTCAGAAGCATTAATTATTTCTATCAAAATTTTTCAGACAATGCAACTAAATAATTCAATGGACCACCTTAGGCTACTTTTTAAGCTTTTTTGGGAGATGAGGTTGGTATTTGTTCTATATATACATCTATATACACACAGACAAATTTATTAGTTATTGCATAAGAAATCTGTTGGCTGCTACAACATGGTGTGTTCCATCACAGGTTCTTATGCTATTAAAAAAAAAAATAAATAAAAGTAAAAAAATTGCATTGCTCTTAAAAAAATAGCTATGTTTTTGTGCTCTGGCATACTAATGTGGTCCTATTACTTTTGGGTCACTTCCTCAGCCATTCATTACCCTTTAGTTCATTTACTACTATACAAGTGCATGAACTGCTCATGAACTGCTAATATTAAATGTGTGGGTCTTGCTAAAGGAAAACTACTGACTTTATAATATGGACTTTTGATTAGCTCTTTTTCTCAGCACTTCACTTGCTAGCAAGGGGATATTCAGCATATTTCTGTATATAATTATACAGAGAGACAATTCAAGGCTCACACTGTACTTCACTTCTTTAGCTCTACATAATTGCTTTCAATTTAAGAATGCTGAAGGCCAATTAAAATGGACAATTACTGAGATTTTATTAGTTCAGTTACAGCTATGTAAGCTTTGAAATTTCCAAACTCTTGAAGAACTAAATAAGCCTGAAGGTGTCTTTAGAAACTTCCATGTACCTTGATTTATGGCTTTCTCTTTGGTAAAATAAACATTTTGTTTTAATTATATAATTTAGGGAACAATGAAATTGTGAAGAAAGCTGAGAGAATCACTGAAAGAAGACTGTCTAATAGCTATTAATTTTTCAGCACAATAAGGTATGGTTTCAAACGTATCTGTATATTGTAGGAAAAACAAGAAATCAATGTGCTTGGGTCAAGTGGTATTTAAGAACCCAGGTTGAAATTTAGTTACATTCCCTTTAGAGACATCTCATTTTTCAAAAACAGACCACTCCAGGTGAAAGTATATCTGTTTACACATAGGAAGTGACTGAGTAATGAAAATCTGTGAAGCTCAGCATTTACTTTATTTTTAAACCCTTAAAGGGTTCCTAAATTAGGATAGGAACTTTGTTACCTAGAGAGATCTAAGTGGGGGGTGTATTTTAACCTATATATGTATTTTATATATAGGTGATCTTATACAATCCTCAAGATGAACATTCATGCAATTCACCAGCTACTTTATATTGTTTTGCAGATAGACTCGTTTTGCAGGTAGACTTTCAATTTTTTAGTTGAAAAGACCAATGGATGGCACAATAGTTTCCTCTGCACTTTCATCTAGAAATCACATTCTTCTTGCTCCCTTGTCCAGCTTTCCTACATAAATACCTTCAGTCTTTCAGTACATTTTCTAGGCTGGATTTGCAAATGGTTAAATGAACATGAAATAAAGTTTTGCATTACACAATCTGTGTGTCTAGAACTCAGTCTGGAGTGAAGTGCAATCAATCTCTGGATTGATCTCTGGAATGGAAATCTGTAGAGCGGCAATTCCTTGAACAATAAATTGCTTGAGGTGGCTTTACCTGCCCCTTCCCTTACAATAACTATTCCACTAACATCAACATAGTCTTCAAATTTCTACAGACTTTTATCAGACTAAGTAGAACAAGGTAACTTTTAAACCAAAGAAAATTCAAATCAGTCAGCTAATAAGCATTTTAAATAACTTGTAAACAAATATTTTTTTTCTTTCCTACAGTCTGTACACAAGGACAGATTTTATTTTAGCTCACCAGCTTTCATTGTCTTCATTTTTGCAACAGACTCCGTGCAGTCCTCCCTGGATCTTTAGGGAATGTGTCTCCATCACATTTCTAACAAAGCATTGAGCCTCTGGGTCTCTCCTGAGGCACTGTACTTGCAGCTTTTCTCATTCCTGTGCAAACCACCAGAATCCAAATAAACATCCAGCTGAACAAATCTTATATTTTGCTGTTTCATCTGTTGCAGATGAGAAAAAACCAAAACTATTAACAGTATAGAACATACGAGTCACCCATTTCTTCCCACTTTCAAAAATATAGTTTTGACAAATAATCTTCATTAAAAAAGGGTGCAAAAAAAATTATTGACATTCTAGGGTTCTGGTTTTCCATAGAGAGAAATCAAAACTAGGTATGATCCAATACCATTCTTTGTTTCACACAAATGGAACAGCTTCATTAGCATACTTATGATGCAAGCATCTGTTAAATTATAATGTTTTAGAAAGAGATTATGTTTTGTCTGTATTATTTGTTTATATTGTGTAAGGATCATGCTTTAATTTGGAAAACAGATGTAGTGATCAAGAATAAAAGCATCTGTCTGGCAAGCTCTACTGAGATGCACATCTTGGAATGTTTCTTTAAATTTAGCTACAGCTGTCTTTTAAATAGAAACTGCTTTTACTGAAATCTTTGTGTAAAATGATGTTTCATTACCTTACCTTAAACTGTTACTCAGAAAGATTTTTCAAGTTGTAAATTATGTGGGGAAGAAGGGATGAAATATTTGCTGATTTTGATTCTGTAACATTTGTTTAGTGTTGGCTTGTTGTTAGTATTTGTTTTGGTTTTGGTTTTCTGCTTTTTATTTAATTTCTATTTTATTTTATTTTGTTTTGTTTTGTTTTGTTTTATTTTATTTTATGACCAAAACTGTCGTAATGACTTCAGATAAAAACAATGGCAGTGCTTAGGTATGTATTTTGAATTTCGCAAAGATTAATTACCATATTTCTTTTTTATGTTTTACTCAAAATTTGTAATAATTTTGTAAAATAGCTTTCCTCTCTGCTTTAAAATTACTAATGACAAGCATGTCACTGTCATTTTTCTTATGTTTTCTTGGAATTCTGGTGTTCACAATGTGGTCATTTTCTAGGTATTTTCTTATAAAGCAACCTAGAACCAGAAAGAACATGGAAACTTAAAGAAAAATATTAATTTATAAGAAACCTTTATCTTAAATTTAAACATTCATCTTAAAATTGTTTTACTACATTAGGTTATGGATTTGGAAATGTCTTTTTAAACATTTGTGTCCTACTCTCCTCCCCCTCCTTCTTGCCTTTCTCATGCGAAGATTGGTGAATGGTGAACAGCAGCATTTAAAAATCTGTCAAAATAGGCTAAGTCAGAACAGACTGACAGGATTCTTACTGCTAGTATTCTCAGAGTAAGTTCAAAAAGAAACTAAAATTAAAAAATATCCCTTAATCAGGTTCAGTGAATCAGAAAGAACGAGTAATTTTTTACTAATATTCCTTTATTTAAATTCAGAACATGACTATGGAACATTTTCACTTAAGAAATTTCAACAGGGATGGGTACAAAATGTCTAAATTATAGAGTATGCCTATTAAGCCAGACCCCAATTCTAGGAATTGTGTCTTGGTAAGGACATTTGCTTTAGGGTGGAGACAAAACCAGAATTCTGAACACTTGATTTCTTAAAATATCTTAATCAGTTCTTGTAAAAAGGAAACGGAATAGTAAAAAATCAGAACTCTTTTAGCCTAGATTAGCAATCTATACTGTGATTATGCAAAGTCAAGAAATTTTTGGTCAAATAAATTCCTTGGTCCTCTGAAACCACGGGGCTAAACCAGTCTGTCTCAGAAAGCAAACAAACAAGTTAGTCAGACAATTGATTTAGGACATCAGGCTGCTGAAGTTAACATATCGTGGTTTTCACTGCATCACCAGTTCTTTGTTTCTCAAGAATTAAAATTCAGCATTGTTCATTTTACCTTCCTTCTGGACTCCCAAAAGTGAGTGTCTCCTTGATATATCTAAATTCCGTTTCAGGAATGTCTGCCTCAAAAACTTTCAGAGTTGTCTTGCAACTTCATTTGAAGATCCTGATCTTCAGATAAACGATCAACGAAAAAGTTATTTTAGATATTCTACTAAGACAGAAATCCTAGCAGTTTTGGGCTGATATGTTCAAGCACGATAATAAAATTATCATGCTTGTATGTTCAAGCATGATAATAAAATTTCTGAGGCTGTTAACAGAGTTGTGCAGTCTGCCTAAAATTCCTGGATATTATTCATAAGTGACATTCTCACTGCCTGCATAAAAAGCCTAAAGAGTGCATCTCCTGATATGATGTTTACTCTTCAATCCGTAGGATCTCTTTATCACTTAAAACAGTGTAAGCACCTTTGTGAAATGAACCATTCTATGAGGCAGGAAGATATAAAGCCAATTCTTTTTTTGATTTTTGTGGTGGGTGAAAGTTAAAGCTTATGTCTTCATAAAAACCATTTTAATACATTTTCAATGAGCTCAGTCAACCGTGTTATCTGGAATTACATATACATAAAAATATATATAAGTAACCTGGAAAATATATTTGTTAATACCACTGCCAAATCCAAGATGGGAAGATAGTTATAATCAGATCAGCTTCAGGATTTCAAGAGGAGATAGACTTCTGCAATTTCCTAATCCAAATGAACACTTCTCAAAGTCAGAGTTAGGTTAATAATATGATACAGTGAGATATTAAAGAATATTTTTTTGGAGCCTGCTGATCACATATTTTATAGGATATGATTTTGACATTAGGTTTCATTGCTAAATTTCTTTGTGATTTTGATCAGATTATTTAATTCTGAACACTTCCTGGGATAATTATACTTCCATCTTTACTAGGAAAAGGTAAATAAACCAGTGGAAAAAGGTAAATTAAACAGTGGGGAAATCTAGGACAAAAAGGACACAGTAAAGAACTTTGAGAAAGCTGATGTTGATTTTATATAAATATGACAAAAAACCTCATTCATATATTTCTGAAATGTCATCATGTTGAGAAAAAAAAATTCAAATAACTCCTGATGTAAGTGGAGCTATATCTACACTTCCATTACATTTGATTTTTCTTTTCTTTTTTGGTGTTAATTTCCCATCCAACAGAAAGAGCTGTCAGTACAGCTGCATGAGGTCTACTAGCATGTATATTTAAATAAAGAGATACATGTTTTATATATACCCCTTTAGTAACATTTTTCAATGTTGTTGACTGTGTTCAAAAGAATAACCAAAATCATCATAATGAGATAGAACACACGGTGTACAAAAAAAACTAAAATAAAAAAAAATAATTTTGAGTTCTCACACTGGATTTATTATTTAAATTAGTCTCAATAAAATGTTTTTTTTTATTATTTTATTTTTGTGTTTATTATGATAAGGAAACTGCCAGCCAATTAAATTATTAATTTGCTACCCAAACCACCTTATTTAAATTATATTATTATAGAACTAGTAGATCCAATGAGAGATACTGTCCCCCACTAGTTTATCCTCATGAGACTCCACCTGGAGCACTGCATCCAGCTCTGGGTTCCTCAGCACAACAAAGACATGAACCTGTTTTAATGGGTCCAGGGGAGGATGGATCCAAAGGTCATCACAGGGCAGGAGCACCTCTGCTATGCAGACAGGCTGAGAGAGTTGTGGCTGCCCAGCCTGGAGAAGAGAAGGCTTCAGAAAGACCTCACTGTGGCCTTTGAGTACTTTGGGAGGGCTTAGGAAAAGGAAGGAGAGGAACATTTTACACAGGAAGATAGTGACAGAACAAGAGGGAAAGTTTTAAAACAGAAACAAAGATGGTTTAGATTAGACGTTAAGAACAAATCCTTTACTATCTGTATCTATCTCTCTCTATATAGACAAATAGATATTTGCAATACAGTCTTGATGGTCTTGATTTAGGAATGTTTATTCACTGCCAAATTTTAATTGTTGGGAGTGAATAAACATTTCTAATTCAAGACTATTTATTTAAACAAAGAAGCTGACCACCAACCAACCACCACTTCCTGAAATTATATTGTTTTGGAGAGAGAAAAGAACAATGGAAGGCTTAGTCCTTGATATCTATCAGATTAGAATTTAATGGTCTCAAAACCTATAACTAGCCAGGTCTGGGCTTCACAGCTGAATGGTTCAATCAGTAGCTTTTTATAGTGCACTGTGGTAATTACCTCTTACATGAACTATCTGTTCTTGAAAGAATGACATTTTAATCAGCTCTACAGAGGTCCTGACATTTAAGGCACCCTGTGCTTTTTCATTGTATGGATTTTTTGGGGGGGGATTTTTGTTTTGGGTTTTTTTGTTTGTTTGTGGTTTTTGGGTGTTTCTTCTTAATCTGCAGGTTTTTAATTTCCTTTTGACTTTATTGATGTTAAAGGAAAGATGTTTGGACAAGTATATTTGCTAAGTACTACAGCCCAAGTTGATAATATAGAGCAGAATGTTGCCTATTAGGATAATTTTAATTAGAAAATATAGAGCAGAGTATTTATGCATTGAAATCTTCTATCTTTAATATGTTTTGGTAATTTTTACATTGAATCTTCATGTACTTTTGTCCATGGAAAAACTGTAATGCACTACGTAGGCTGCTGTACATAAAGATTTAGGTTCATTTTTTCTGCATTCAGTAGCTACTTTGTTGATGGCAGTTATATCAGACAAGACATTTGTTTCACTCAGGTTTAAATTAGAAGTCAGACAGTTAGAATTGATGAAATTACTCTGGCATAAAATAGAGAACCTGAGAATCCCTGAGACAGTGAGCGGAAGGATCATCTACTGATATAAGTAAATAAGCGACACAGAGAAGTTTTTTGTAGCAAATTTCCAAACTAGCATAAAATGTTTCTTGACACTTCATTATATCTAATCTAGAAAGTCCCTGCGACTCAGTCAGCAGTCTGGATCCTTGTAAAGACAATAAACAAGATATGGCAAGATGCAGGTAAAAGCCAGCATATATTGAACAGACATAGGAAGTGGCATTGATTCCAAATCCAGACATCCATATTTCTACCAGGTCTCTGATGGTTCCATGGGCAACCAAAGTCATGTAGACAAGATAGACTGTCTTTCTAAAATCAGTTTTGTGCCTTTCAGCCATTCAAATTAAACTCTATTTAAATCTGTATTTATGCATTTTCAAAATAAGCATCAGAATTCTTTAATGAATCAAAGAAATTTCCTCTGGGGAACAGCAGACATATTGCAGTAAATTTTTTTTCTTTATGTTACTAAGAGAGTGAAGAACCAGATGTTTTAAGTATCCAAATTTTCTAACACTTATGGGCCAGTGAGCAGATGTTTCAAAATCATATAATGCTGCTTGTAGGCAGGGATAAATAACTGATAGTTCAATATTAGAGAAAAAAACCTAAAACAAATCACATCCATTTTCTGCAATGAAAAGATAGCATAATATACATCAAAAAAGGAATATCTTATCACACTGATTGTGTAAATGGAAGTGAAATTCACAGAAATTTGTTGGTTGCTTATTGAAAGCATAAAAGCTAGTAAAATATTGTGACCATGCATCAGGGGATTGACCGTGTTGCTTTCTGATTTTCCAGAGTTTATTTATCAAACAGTTGTATTAGAGCAGGAGTTTAATAGATTCATAAACGGGAAAAGCAGTGGTGGTATAAATGCTTTACAGTGAATACTGGTGAGACCCATTAAGTACATGTTGCAACAAAGATAATACTTAAAAAGATTGTGAGAAAAGAAAAAGTTCAAAAGCATCCTGGATAGAAAGGTTAAGAGGACACAGTAAAACAGAGCGTCTCCTATTTGGGCAATGCAAAAGAAAACATTTCCATCAAACTTATCTCCCTTTTTTTTTTCTTTTTCTTTTTTTTTTTTTCTTTTGTGTCCATTCTTCACAAAACCAAGTAGATAAAATGTGTGTTTCATGGAGCATATCAGATTGTTTCCTGACTTATTGAAGGTCCTTATATATGATCAAAATATTGATGAAATGTTACTGTCCAGCTTGCTCAAGCCACAAGAGGTGGAATAGAAAGCTCCAAGGCAAAACCAATTAATTAATGGACAACTTTGTTGCAAAGGAGAACTAAAATAGCCCCTCTTCTGCAAACTAATAAAACTCCACTTACAAACACTATAGTATCAATAGATCTCTACAGATTGATTGATACAAATTTGATTGACAGACTTTATTAATTTCTGATGGGAAACTTCTGTGGTTCGGGGGAAGAAGAATTTAGGGGAGGTGAGAAGGGAAGACAAAAAGGTGAGAGAAGTGAAGCAAGGCAAGGCAATGAAAAAAGGAGAGATGCATGCAGCTGCTAACACAGAGAAATAAAAAACAGAGATTAGCAATATTTTTTCTGATTGAAAAATATAAACACAAAGAGATTTACTTTTTTTTTAAGTGAGTGTTGCATAGTTTGGGATTTAGATAATACATTTTATATTGCAAAATTTTTATAAATTATACTCTGTGGTCAAATCTTAAAGAAAAGAAGGTTTTAACGTTGTATTCAATACTCTCACAAGTAGATATCATTGACTAAAGAATACATACTTCATGTATTTTTAATTTCTTTTTCTCAAAAAAAAGGTTTGATTGTGACTTGATTTAGCTTTTCATACATCTAACAATCATTTATTTCCCACTGACAGCTAGCAATCATAATCAAAAGCATAAATTAACATGTAAATATATATTTGAGTGTGTATTTTCAGGAAAGTTACCCATTTCCCCAAAATAAGTTGGAGCTTGTGATTGGTTTTTTTCTAAATCAATCTAAATCTATTTTTTCCAAATACAAACTGCATTTAGCTATCATAAACTTTCAGAAGTTTGTTTTTTATTTTGTGGTGGAAAATGTGTTAATTTGCTAGTTTATGAATAAGCAAAACCTGAAACATACTGTGGTCTAGTAAACCCAGAAGTATAAAGACAGCTGAAAAATTAAGTTGCCTATTTAAAATAGGTTATTTTCTTTAGGAAGCACAAGAACATTATAAATCTTTGTTTATTAAGAGAATTACTATTTTAAATCTCTTTGGGTTAATAAGAGAAACAAGAACTACTCAATACAGATTTCCAACTTTTCTTTGTCATATTAATTATAAGAGTGAGAATATACTACTTTTCTTTGCTAAAAATTTGATTGATATAATTTTAGGTAAAAACATACAGATAAAAAATTAAAGAAAAAATAAAACCAGACCCAAACTAGGGCAAGTTGAGCATTTTAAAAGCAAGCCTAAGCTTTTCTGAGCCCCGTATCTGATCAAATGTTTCTTATAGTCTTACAGTGTCAGCATTTTACAAGAAATTCAAGATAAATCCAATACTCAAAGTAGCTCATATTAATCACTACCTAAGCATAATAGCAAATATTTCAGAAAATTTTAGAAAATATGTATTAATTATTCACTGATAGTTTTTTCTTCCTAAGGGCTACCAGTTTAACTTTGTCTTGTACTCATACAACTGTATTAAATGTCAGCTTCTCTTAACAAAAAAAAACAAAATTGCAAAATATTTTCATACTATTATTGCAGTGAATTTATACTACAAAAGTTGTAAATTATATATAAGACAAATAGATATTACTTATCTGTTCAACAAATGGTTTAGAAAAATGACTTTTCTCACTAATTATAGTAATTAAAAGACTTTAATATGCAACATCTTTTCTGAAAGATGATCATGCTTGAAGCTACCAAACTTTTCCAGTTTTCAGAGTACAAGCCCAAACTTTTCTGTTGTTACTTCTACATCCTGCGTAAATAAAACCCATCTTAAAACTTTTGAATTTAAAACTAATTTTTGGCTTTTTTTTAAATGAATAAAAGTACACATGAAATTAGTCTCGTCATGTATGTACACACATACACATATGCATACAGAGAAATGTAAACATTTATATAGATATGTCTCCCCAATAATGCCATTTATTTTAATGAGAGCCAGCTTCAATAAAGAAATTTAACAAGTTTTTAGGTCTTAGTTCCAAAATGGAAATAAAAACTTCAAGGCGCTCCTTTGGCTCTTTTTTGCTTGACTAGTCACTGATATTTGGGTTACCTCTTTCCTAAAGAAGGTAAGTTTCAGTTTAAGTGATATATATAACTCATGTTAAAGATCAAAGAATCAAATGGAGACATTTTTAATGCCTAATGATGGCTTTGTCAGATTCCTTCTTCAAAATTTCCAGCAAGAAAGGCAGAAAGAAGGACCAGTGAAGTAAACTAGGAGAATCAGTAAATTTCATCAGAAGTGTTTTCAAAATTTACCAGATGCCTATGTTCACATTTTATGACTGATTCAGTCCTTAGTTCAGTGGTTGAAACTATTGTTCTAAGTAGGGTGTTCCTCATCTGAAGCCATAGTCTCCAAATAGGGAGGGAGATAAAGAGATTTGCTGCAAAGAGAAACATAACCATATAAAACACACTTTGGGACACATAAGAAAACATTTAAATCAACAAAACACCCCTAAACACCAATCCTAGTTACACTGATTGGATTTTAGAAGTTTTGTCTACCAAGTTGTCTGTGATTTAAATTGATAGCAAGGCACAGAGATGTTGTTTTGGATGGTTAAGGACCTTTGTCAGTGCCTAGAGTAACAGATGATAATCTTTTGCTAAGTCCATATTTTTTGTGTTACTAATTCTGCTATGATTTTTATTTTCCTATTTCATATTGCATACACCTATGGGGTTTCATAAATATTGATTGGTATATCAATGTGATGATTTTTTCAGAGTGACAGTCATTTTCTATTTTACTGCTTTAACTGCCATTAGCATCTAATGTCTTCTCCATAGCTACTGAGGAGACTAATGGTAAATATAATGGTATCTACTGATTTTGTAGCATCAAACATTGGAACAAGCTGCCCAGGGAAGTAGTGGAATCATCATTCTTGGAAATGTTTAAAAAAATGTGTGGAAGTGGCACCTGGGGAAATGGTTTGGTGGTGAACATGTGGCAGTGCTAGGTTAATGGAATTGATCTTCAGAGGTCTTTTCCAGCCTTAACAATTCTATAAAAGAAGTCTTTAAAACGGTTTAAAATTTGCACATCTCACGGTGGTAGATAGAGAGGTCATATTTGGAAAATTAATTTCCAGCAGAGCTAAATACTGAAAATGTTGAAGTCAGGTAAATGAAGTGCATGAAATGTTAAAATAACAAGTTCTGTAGGTATACAGTAACTTTATTAATCCCCTAGAGATACTTGAGTAATTTGCCAGCTGCAGCATTTATTTCCTTTGCTGAAATTCTCTTCTCTTTGTGACATGGTAGAAAGATAGGAATATAAAAAGAAGTCATATGCCTCTAAGTTATATTGTTCTGAAAGCTTACTGGCAAGGAGGCAGTAAGATTTCAAAACAAAAAGAAGCATGATGTGGAGGCTAGAAAAGATTTCACTAGATCCCATTTTTTCTGCATTGCTGAAGTTAATTTTTCCAGTACTAAAACATGTATTTATTAATTTATTTTTTGTTTGTGTGTTTATGGTTGTCCTAGGGTGACTTTATGATGTTTGTATCCCCAATTGTTCTGTTTATGCTGGATGTTGAGTTCTGCACCTCTAAGACTGGTTCTGAGAGCAAAGGAGGGAAGAAGAAGCCGCAGTTTGTTTTCACAAGCAGCACTCGCTGCCCCGCAGGCTGCTCCGGCCTGCGCTGTCTGCAGCACAGACAGACACCAGGACAGAGCTCTCCTGTGCTGTTAGTTAGTTTTTAGCTAGCTGAGGTAGAGAAGTTCCCTGGACTGTTTTGTTTTTTTTCCTTGGAACTGTTCAACCCTGCTCTGGACTCAAAACCCAGCCAAACCCCAGGAGCTCACCCCAGTGGCCCACGGGGGCCTGGGCCTCGGCACTTTCCAGCGCCGGAGGGACTGATCAGAGACCGAGCGAGCTGAGCTACACCCCATGAAAAGGACTTTTCTGGATTTGCCATCTCTTCAAACAGCGAGAGGTTTCACTGCTTAATATTATTCATTTTTTTATGCTTGTGAATACATTACATTTATGTTTAGTATTGATCTATTTTACAAAATTACCCTTAATATTCTTATTTATATTTTTAAGTTGTAATTATTTCCTGGTGGGTGGACATCATAGTTAATTGAGTCTGGATGAGCAAAATTATGCATTAAAAAGTACAGTGAATTACGATTAATTGCTCTATTCTAATATACTAGAAACTGTGTATTTTTGTGCAAGTACCTTTTCTTGCACATGTAAGGCACAAAATGTTCCGCTGTAATTTTATAACCCAAATATAATTGCAGAGTAGGAGAAAAATATGCCATGTATGGTAATTTGATGCTAGAGGTTGTGGTAGGTTAATGTACCTTGATTAAAGCAATGAAACATATTCACAGAGAGATAAGGAAGGGTCACCCTCATGAAATTATTTCACAAGATATACAAACCATTTATTCTGATTTGCAACATTAGAAGAAGCAGTTTATATTTATTAACAACTTATTATGGTCTCCACACTCTTCTTTTTGTATGAAATATTATTTTACATAGTGAATACATTTGTGTGACTCACACATATGTACAGATTAGCACAAATGCAGGAATGAAAAATTGTTCTTCATATTAGAATAAGAATACACAGAAGTCTCCTTTCCAGTATTCTGGAGTGATGTGGAACATGTAGAAACGTAAATTCCTGAAGTCTACTGTAAAATCTCCATTTCATTTTGGCAAAAGATTCATTTCACTTTATGTATTCTTTATTGTGCCATTATTCTTGATGTACCCTTCTATAAAATTTTTATATTTTTGTCCTCACTTATTTTATCTTATTTTAGTTACTTTTCCCTTCTTCCTTCTGCTTTTATTTATATTAATCTATCTTCTATATTCATTTTTATATGAATGCAGCCACTGAATCTAGATTATTAAGGGTGGCTTGAAATCTAGTAACAAAATGTCCAATAATTTTTTAAGACATCAGCAGGGATATGAAGAAGACCTTAGAAAAAACTTGCACTCCAGTGTCATTTGCCACTGTTGTGCCTGCTAAGACATCCTGCTCTCCAAACAAATAGCCGTCATGAAATTTCAGTGCAGCTGTCCCAGCTACTGATAAGATTCAAGGTCTGTTTACAGCACTGTATCTTTCCCACTGTATACACCTTCAGGAGAAAACTATCTGAGCGTGCTACAGCCCATGTGTTTGGAACCAGACAGGAGTGCTGCACTGGCCTGAAGGAGACAGCATGGAAGAATGTGATAACACTAAAGACTAAATTTATAGTAGTCAAATGACTAGTGGGACTGTTCTCTGGCATTGGTATCTACTGGCAAGGGATTCTAAGCATCTCAAAAGGAGTGCCCAGTGTAAACCACCCACTGGAATTGTCTCTAGCTCACAGTATCTCTGGAGCCATGCCTGAAAACTGATTGGATGCACAACAGTTTTTTCAGGACAAAGTGGTGTTAAGAACCATGCTAAGAATAAAACAGTAAAAATGCATTCTATGCAAATTAACTGCCAGTGTTTATCCTAAAGCCATCCTAAATTAATTTAAATAAATAAAGGCTGTCATTGAAATAGTGAATCAAAGTAGGAGATGCCAAATCATGGTGGGCTTGATGGGGATTTTGAACAAAATAGAAAAACTGTTTTTTGGAATCAGCTATATTCTTATTCACATACTGTTGTGAAATTCATTAAAATCTCTGAATTGGAAGTTATGGAAATAGGATCTTCATCTTGTAGCCTATAAATTTTGAAAGGTTTTTTTTATTATCTCTGGTATTTTCAGAAGAAATTAATTTTTTGTTTCTTCTCCCAGCTTTTATTAAAGTAACAATACAAACTAAATTTTGTATATAAAAAAATATAAATTAATTACATATAGCTCTGAAAACAACTCCATCATAGAGGGTATGGTAGAATAAAGCAAAAACAAAGAATGGATTTCAGCCTGCAATAAAGATTAATCAGAAAAAGAAAGATTAATATTTTGCAAATAAGCATATTTTTTGCAGTGGACGCGGCAGTTGTGCATATAATTTCTCTGGCAATCTCTTTTACTAATGACAGTGTTTCTATAGACATTCATTTTGTATTAAGCATTCAATACAGCATTAATTAGATCATTATATTTTGGTTACATGACTGCATTATTCACCCATCTCCTAGTACTGTAACTGAAAGTTTTCTGCTTCCCCTTTGACTTTACTGTATACATTTGTACAAAATATTTCTCTTATGAAGCCTTTATGTCATCTAGATCTATAAAACAATTTTATTTCCATTAATTTACTCACTGAAAGACAGGACTTCCTGAAAAAATTCTAATGTAGGGAGAAAAATATTAAAATGTGCATGTACTTGTACATATTTAAATATAATATAAGCATAAAATAATATTATAGTAAAAATAAGACTAAAAGCATATATCAGCTCTCATGCAAAAAATAAAAATAAAATTACTATTATAAAAAATATTTCTCTTGAGACAGTGTATTTCTGCAAATACAGGAAATTCAGTATTAATTTTACCCATAGAGGAAGTAAAGATGGGGGAGTTAAGCAAAGAACTCAGCCTACCTAATTCTACTTCATTGTTGTAGGCCCGTGTTTATTGGTAAGGCACTTTAATGCTTGTAAACACAGGGTTTGTCTCCACTTTTCCTTCCATTCTTGGACAGTGGCTGTTGTCATCCTGTGCCATCTGCCAGAGAAGAATTCAGATTATAAGGGGATAGAATAATTCCCTCAAGAAACATCTTTCAATAAAAGGAGCATATAAACCGATTGCATAAAATTAGATGGGATTATCCAAGTGGCATGATATATGACATACAGCAAGGGATAAGGTCATTGATCCTTTTAAAACCAGTGACATTTGAGACAGATAATTAATTTTTGAGTGATTTTGACCTTTATCTAATCTCACTTATATCTTAACCATTATAATAAAGAAAACTGTTGCCTTCAGGTAAGCTGTAAAGGAATGATGACTTTCATGAATTGTATGGTAGAGCCGTGGCTTTTTATTATTGTTGGAAGCCTATCATTAGTCTTTTTAATTATAAACATCAAATGTCATTATCAATACTTACAGCCATTATAGGCTTTTCTTCTCCAGCTGTGCTTTTTATATAGCATACAAGTTAATTTTATCTGTATAGTGATTTCAGTATTCATAGTGTTCTTCCATTTAGATTGACACAAAAATACTAAAAAACAGTGATAAACTTTGTGTTCTAATTAATTATATAGTTTAAAATGTTTATATTAAAGATGTTACTTAATGTCCAGAACTGAAAAAAACCCCAAAAATGTAATCTACATATTTCTTCTGGATTTTTTCTTTCTCTTCTTCTTTCAGTTATTCCTTAATCATATATCTTATTTCACCTTTTCCCTACAACTGATGATCTGTAAAAATTTAGTGTTCTGTATCAAAACAGATATTTGGCTCTAAAAATGCATCTGCACTACTACATAAAGAAGAATGGGAGTGTGCACAACTAAGAACATTCAACAACTATTTGAAATACTTTATTCTTAGATCAGTTCCAAATTAGTTTACCTCCTTTTAGGTCTGTTGAACAATATCCCCATCTTCAAAATAAATTTGAATGGATGGGACTAGTCTTTAGAGATGCAGATCTGAGACAATCACTTTTACTCATCTTGAACACAAAACATTGATCATTTTCTTCACTTTTATATGTGTACACAACCAGAGATATAACTGCAGCTTGCATGATGATCCCTTCTTATACTTTTCTAATTGATATTCTCTGCTACCCAGCTGTTAACCATACTAAGACATAGTTACATCTGGTAGGTGTCAGTGACAGGCATGCTACCTAGTAAACCACCAAACCATTTTAAATATTTGACAGGGCAGTTTTGCAAAGGAAGTAAAGAAGAAAATCTCTTGGCCCTTCTCAAGAAAATAGGATTGGAATCTCAGAAAAAGCCCTCAATTTCTGTCTTCTGAATAGCACAGAAAAACTATTTTTTGCTTTCTCAAACAAAACAATGTAATTGTTTTGCAACAGTCTTGTTAGAAGAATGCATAATAATGCAATAGCAGAAAATTAGTAGTTGCTGTATAATTCTTTGCTGAAATCAAGTCTGCCAAGTCTTCAAGGAAGTGCTTTTCAGGGTCTGTCTGCATTCTCCCTTGGGAAGAGAGTAATGGTTCTCTGAGACGGAGAGCAGTAGCAAGTAGTGTCACTCAGGAGTCATACTGTGACTGATATTGCTCCCCATGCCTTTATTAATGACATAGTGGGATTCAGTGAACCCACAGCAAGTCTGAAGATGACACCAAGCTGAATGGTTAATATGCTAGATGGAAGGGATGCCATCCAGAATGACATTGTCCTATCTATATTTTTACATTTTAGTAAAGCTTCTTGCATTTTTTTCTCACATCCTTCTGGAGAAACTGGCTGCTCATGGCTTGGAGAAGTGTACTCAACTGGGTGAAAAAATGGGTAGATGGTAGAACTTAAAATGTGGTGGTGAATAGAGTTACTTCCAGGCAGTCTGTTCTAGGTGGCAACCTCCAGGGCTCACTTCTGGGGCTAGTCATGTTTAATACCTTTATTAAGGGCCTGGAATTGGGGATAAAGTGCACCCTCAGTCAGCTTGCAGATGACACCAAGTTGAGTGGGAGTGCTGATCTGCTAGAGGGTAGGAAGACTCTGCAGAGGCATCTCAACAGGCTGGATCAATGGGAAAAGGCCAGTGGGAAGAAGTTCAAAAGGCCATGTGCCAGGTCCTATGCCTGGGTCACAACAACCCCATGCAGTGCTACAGACTGGGGGAAGAGTTGCTGCAAAGTTGCTCAGTGGAAAAGGAGTGGGAGTGTTGATCAAGCAGCTGCTTGAACATGAGTGTGCCCAGGTGCTTAAGGTCAATGGCACCCTGGATCAGAAGCAGTGTGTCCAGCAGGACCAGAGCAGTGACCATCCCTCTGTACTCAGCACTGGTCAGGCCAAACCTTGTGTCTGGTTCTGGGCACCTCACTTCAAGGAAGACATTGAGATGCTAAAGCATGTCCAGAGAAGGACAACAAAGGTGGTGAAGAGTGTAGAGAATAAGTCCTATGAGGAGTGGCTGGGGGAGCTCAAGTTGTTCAGACTGGAGAAGAGGAGGCTGAGAGGAGACTTTATCATTGCTTACAACTACTTGAAGTTGCCAAGTAACAAGTGATAGAACAAAAAAAAAAGGCCTAAAACTTTGCCAGGGGAAATTTCGTTTGCATATTTGAAAAATTTTCATCACAGAAAGTCTATAAAGCATTAGAACAGGCTGCCCAGGTTGAGTCACCATGCCTGGAGGGACTTACAAGATGTGTAGATGTGATGCTTAGGGACATGGCTTAATGGTGAGCCTGGAGTGCTGGATTAATGGTTGGACTTAATTTTCTTAAATTTTTTTCAAATGTAAGTGATTGAATGATTGACTCCATGACAGGCTTGAGGAGCAAATCAAGTCTGTATGAAACTCATAAACTCAAGGTCAAATGCAAAATACTGTCAGAGGGTTTGAAATGCATGATCTTTAAAGGTTCCTTCCAACCCAGAATATTCTATGATTCAGTAATAACTGCTCTTGTTTTTTTTTTCCCTGTTCCATGTTTCCTTCTGTTTTTTTTTTTTTTTTTATTTATTATTTCTGTAACCTTTTATGGCTTTTATTTCATGTTCCTCTTATGTCCTAATTTACCAGGTTTCAACCCTTGCGTCAAGCATTTATTTACTTTTGCTTTCCTCTCCTCCACCTGAACATAGTAAGCACTTTACTGCAATAGATGTAAATAGACTGAACAGTGAGGATTACTGTTCAAAAACAGATCCTTCACTTTCATGCAAATGTGCAGTTTTTGCTTTGTCAGAAATAGGAGACAAACAAAATTCCTTTCAAACAGCTCTTTTTCAAAGATGTCTCAGTAGGCTTGTTCAATTTTGTAGTTCATTCATCCCTCGGTCAGTGATTGCACACAGCTAGAATTTCTTTACATTTTTATTGTGTGCTTTTTTATCACATAGAATAACCTCACTGTGAGCATATTCAATATCTATCCTTTCTCTAACTTAACCAATTTGAAATCTGTCTGATATATCTCTCACTTCAATATTCCCTTAAAAATATGACAGTGTGATTTTATGCCTTACATACTCACTGATTTCAAAATATCTCAGTCCAACACATAGAAAAGGTAAAAAAGAAAAAAGAAAAACAAAAAAAAAGAACCCTGGGCAAAGCCCTAAACCCAGTCTTTTATTCCATGCTCTCTAGCTGTCATTCTGAGTGTTTTTAAAACAAACATCTATCCAAAGCTTACTGACATTGACATAATAGAATTATGAAAAAATGCTAGTCCATACTTAAATGCTTCTAAAACTGGGGAAATAAAACTCCAACAAAACAAACAAAAAAACTTCTGTCAATGAACGGCTATGCATACTCATATGTTCATATTGTTTCCAGATCATACTATCTGTGGTTTATAGCTCAGTAAAATTCAACTAAATAGTTTCAGTTTAAATTGTTCCAAATGCTTCCATATCATGACGTATTTTAAAAAACAAGTCATCTGTTCCTTTTACGTTGCTGAGTTCTAAATATTTTTCCAAACCAGAAAATACTGAAAAATTGAGTTGCTACCCTTCTCAGGACAATGAGAGAAACAACAAACAAACAAAGGAAAAAGATTAGTTATTTTGCTGCTGTAGAGAAGTGTAATTTTATGGAGTTCAAAGGGACATTTTTTACTCTAGAGATTCTAGACTTTAACAGATAGAGGAAAGATTGGTGACAAAATGTTTTGGAACGTGGGAGAGAAAATCACATTCATGGAAACACTCAAGTTTGGCTTTGACAGGTATCTGAGCAACCTAATCTAGGTGAATGTGTCCCTTCTAATTGAAAGGAGGTAATACTGGATGACCTTCAAAGGTCCCTTCCTGCTGAAACCGTTCAATGATTCTATGATTGAATTTAAAACTCATACAAACTGAGATTTGAGTGCCATGTACTTTTTTTTCCAGAAAGTGAAACTGTTTTTAGCCTCACCGTGAACTTCATGTGAAGTTTTTTGTTGTTCTCTTAAAATTATTTCTCCTCACTTAGAACTCACATTTTTTCCAGTATTTAAAGCCTGTCATATCCTAAAAGATATGTACATAAGTTTCAGTATATAAAATGCTGGAATCAATGAAAAAACTCTGTTCATTAAAATGATGAAAGCCTAAGGCAAGTTTTTCTCATTATACATGTACAGAGCAGTTTGCCAGGTTTCTAGTTCTTAAGGTTTCTGTTTTGAATTTCTTCTCATTATCAATGTTTAGTTAATGGGACATCTATGAGTAAGAGTATCTTGGTGAGCAGGCTCTACCTCAAGATGAGACGGGAAGGAAGCACAAGTTTATTACTGGCAGCTTCTCTTTTGTCCCTATGTCTAAATCAATCAGGCTTTTTTTGTGTTACTTGTCTGGCTACATAACTTTTAAACTTCTGCCTCAGTTGGTATTCCTACAATGCTACTGTCTCTGGAATCACCAAAATCAAGCAAAGTACCACTTAACGAGATTTCAATTAAGAAGGAGAATAATGCTATTACATAGACACATTGAAGTACTTACCTGCATTTTCAGAGGGTCAGGACTAAGTGGTTTGTAATGTTTTCCTGAATTTTATCTATCCTTGGTGCCAGATTTTATTTGGAATGATAATTTGGGATTATGGTTTAATATTGTTTGTTTATAATCTGCTCATTATTCTCATTATTCAACCTTCTTTTTATATTTTTTCTCAAGCTCCCAATTTTGTTTCACATGTAAATTCCATCAACATTGTTTATTTGATCTTTCAGGCTATTACTGAGAGACAGCTCAAGTGACAAAATCATGGCTGACCCACTGCAGATAGCAGAAAAATAAATTTTCAGAGAAATATGTAGATATCACATAACATCAACATACATTTGCAATTGTCTTGTTTAACTAATTTTTTTTTTCTTATATTACTCTATTACTTTGGCCTCTGAAGACAAAATTATAAGACCTTAGATTTTTTTCATATATATTAAAAATAAATAAAATTATTTTGATAAAATGATAGGAAAATACTTAATGAATCATATATATATCAGGGTAGCCTTTTTTGTTTATATAAAATAATTTTTACTTGTTATGGGTACGTATTTTTACATTGAACACTTCAAAGATCAGAAAAACTGTTCTATGTTCTCCAGAAGGGCTGTGAAATAAAACGTAGAATTTGTTTAATTATAGTATTTCTTGAACTACTCTAAAGAAACACTAGGACTAAGCAAAGATTATATGTACACCATTAATTTCCAATTCAGAGTTGTGAGAATTTTACTTTGCTAGATGCCATGTTTTGACTTCATATTAGCACTAATTCTGCAGAATTCACTATATTCAATATCATCTTCAAATTGTGTTTCAAGTGCTATTTTACCAACAGAATTGTGCTGTACAGTTATTGCTACTAAAGGTGCTTATTGCTCTATTTGGTGGCTCAGAGGAGACAATTTTCTGAGTATTGGCTACAGCTTTAGTGAACTATGTCTTTTACAACTTAAGGTGTCCCAAATTTTAGTTCATGATCCCAGTATTTCTTCCTCTGAAAAGTCTGTTTGGTATTATTTTATGATTTATTACCAGTCACAGTTTTGGACGACTTCCCAGCCATGTTTCATACATAATGTTTAGACCAGATTTCTCAGGGCTGTGCTCAGTTTGATTTTGAAATTTACTCTAGGGATAGACACCTCACTGAGTTCCTGTACAAACTGTGTCTGTATCTGACACCCTCAAAATAACCAAGCAATCTTTTTATATGTATTAAATTGAATTTTTTGTATTTCAGAGTACAACCATTTCCTCTTGTCCTCATTGGACTGCTGAGAAGAATTTGTCACTGCCATGTTTGTATCTCCCTCCCTTTTGATAAGATCTCTCTGAGCTGCCTGTTCTCCAAAATGAGCAGTCACAGATATCTCAGCTTTTCCTCACACGACAGATGCTCCAGTACCCTTCATTCTTCTTTGGGGCAGACCAACTGACCAATTAGCAAAAATAGCAAAGACAAGAATGCCTGTGGTGCCCATCATCTAAGCCTCCATTTACCACAAGCCTAGAATTCACTGTGGGCTACTTATTCTGTGAACCTTTCTTATACTTTGCAATCCTTGGTCTGCTGCAAAAAGCTGAGAATTCTCCTTAAATAGACTTCTTTGTAGCCTGTGTATCCACTGCACTCACCAGTAACACTCCCTCCTGCTCCTGCTCCTGCTCCTGCTCCTGCTCCTGCTCCTGCTCCTGCTCCTGCTCCTGCTCCTGCTCCTGCTCCTGCCTGTGAGAAGGATGGGTGCTCTCACAGTTTGAGGTGGATCTAGCTGGCCTTCTTTTTTCTGCTTTAATTTGAAGTGTTATCCTACTGTTCTCAAAGCAAACAACTGGTGCTGAAGCCACTGACTATGCCTGAGGGAAGGCATATTCACACACTCTCCCACAGATATGTCTCAGGAGAGGAAATACTTTAACAGTGACAGCTGCATTTGGTATTCCTTACATGCCTGACAACCTTTCCTGTCAAGCTGAACTAATCCTCCTGTTGTCTTTCCTTGGGACAGGTTCTTCTGGGACCTGCCAGATACCTGTGTAAAGTGCTTTCTGAGCTGGGAAAAGGCTGGATCTTTTTATAAGTCTAATCACCATGTATTTCAGGTTAATTTAGTCACTTAAAACAGAAAATCTTCCTCCATTTCTCTCTCAAGCTTGGAACATTAAGTTTCTGTTGGATCATATGAATTTGCAAGGAACATCTGTGCTAAATTTGATGCCTTCAAAAAACAAAGTCATGCTAATTACCAAAGCCTGTCAGTAGCTGTTGGTTTCTGAAATATCTTGAACTTTTAATCTTAAATAAATTTGCATTATTCAGAATACACATACAATTTTTTGATGCAAACTGTGTGAAAACAAACAAAATTGATTCTTTTTTTCCCTGGTGGAACACAGTATTCTAACATGACCCTGGTGTTCACAATATAATTTTCAGCAGACTGACTTTTCAAGTGACTCTTAACTCACTCAGTGACAGTAGAACTGTCTGAGTAAAACTATTTCTCTTCATTGATTAAAGAGGGTGACTGTTTTTTTAAAAAAATGCCTCAGTTGAGTACAGCAAAATCAAACTTGAGGGAAAAAAATGTCCAATTCTTACAATTTATTTTTGTTTTTATTTTCTATAAATTACATCAGAAGTGAAAATCATTTTAATTCTTTTAGAAATTGACGTGCAGTAACTGAGAAAAATTGATGGAGAATCTAAGCTCAAGTTACTAGGTAGTGCCTGCAAAGATACAGGCAACATTTGAGCAGCATGCATTCAATAAAGGTTTATTTAAATAAATGAGCATGTGCTTAAGTGGTGAAGTTTTAGATAATTGCTCTAAAATTATATTCTTGACGATGTCTAGAACCTGAGTAATAACAAAGGAGCATAGTATACAAAAAGAAATTTTAGTTTTGGTCATGCAAGTGAGCAATGTTCTTGTGTGATAATAGACATGTCCATGACTCCATAAACATTAATATTTTTATTTATATTTTTATATACTGTTAAATTTTTAGAAATAAATATATATTATAAATACATGAACTATAAATTTATAAAAGACTAAACATTATGCAACTGTGTTTTGTGAAATTTTGGCATATTTATGCATTCATAAGTGTTTTCTCTCAGAGTACCTTAGTAACGAGAAGCTTCATGAAGTAACATGATGCTTCTTCTAACAACTCAGACTTTAAAAGTTTTTTTTTTTGTTTTTAAATTTTCTTAAATACAGTGGTTAGGATAAAGAATATTGAGTACACAAGTCATTTGTGTAACAATTGAGAGAACCATTATTCTGCAATTTTTCCAGTCACTTCTAGAATCTTTAGTAAAATTTTTGCATTCCTCATAGTTAGATGTTGCCCAAATGAAAAAATAACAGGATGAATAATTTAGTTACTATGCTTCTATGTTGTTTTGGATACAGAGACCATAAGAAGTGTCAAATTCCATTTCCAGCATAGCGAAAAATTCCAGAGCTTCAAACTGTTCCACAACATTAATTTGTTCATACTGCTGGATTTGCTCAATTTTTGTTTGAACTGCTGGAAATTAACAGCTAAATATTTAACTTTGAAGTGAATCATTGGTAGTCATTTGCAGACTGAAGTACATGACAGAAAAAAAATCATTTAATATGTGCTTGTAAGGAGAGCCTTTTTTGATTGTCAGCTACTTATAGGATACACTTTGAACAAAATTATTTATTGGTACTAAATCTTTCATTTAACAGTACATTAGTTATGAGTTAAACTCCTCATAAAATGACTATTGTTTGAGTCAATACATTGAGAAATACCAATACACATAGTGAGACAAAGATGAAAAAAAATCAATACAAATGCACAAATATAACATGATAGTAGTAAGGTACTTTTATATACAACATTTAATTTCTTAAACTGTGTGCAACTTCTATATACTATTCAAGCATGCATGTAATAAAAGAAAGGGAGGAAGCAGCAAGGACAAAAGAAAAAAAAATATTGTGATAAATGTAAAATGTCATTGCCATAAAAAAATGTTGCTTGATATTATGTTCTTAATTTTCTTCACGGGTATCAAGTACTGTTTATCAATCAATAAACAAAGCATTTTGAGAACCTCAAAATACAAAAAGGTTGTTCTGACAAGAAGAAGAGGAAAAGGCAAGAAAACATCAATTTCCCTGCTACCCAATGATTATCTGTCTCTTTTTGACAGCTGATATTGTCTGGATTAAAATTTAAGTTCAAATGTTAGTTATTTAAATGTGAATAAAACTGTTATTTGGTTTGATAGGCACATTCTGTATATAAAAATAAGTTTGAAAAAGTTGACAAATGTAGTATAATTTTCCCAAAATACGTATTTTATGCAAGGATCAGACAGAGGACGATTTTGTGTAGGAGGATCCAAAAAGCAAATAACATAATGACTACTTCTGTTCTATAAAATATTTGTTATTTTTTATGTTTTTATTTTTTAATTAAGGTAAATTTTAAAAATGTTTTAGTATTTTATCTTAAATTCACTTTGCACAATAAGGAGGGGTATTTTTAATCAGTTTACTTATTTTTACACCATAGTGTGTTACTACACAGAGATTACATTTATGGTCAGGTAGAATTATTAATTGCAGGCAAAATCTAGCCAAAATCAGTTTTTCAAAAAGAGAATAAAAGAGGAAGGAAAAAAAGAGCAACCTAAACTGGACTTCTGTTTCCTAAGTGGTGACCTTTATAAAATTGCAAAACCCATGGAAATAAAGAATATGTCAAAATACTGAATTTGACCATTAACTTAAGATCTTCCTTCTATTTTTCTTCAAATAACGGAAAAGCATGAAGAGTAAGCATTAAATGAGTTCTGCCATGAAGAAAATAGCATCTAATAAAAAGTTTAATGTCTGTTTAGTTTCCCCCTAATCCATTAGCTATAACTCAGTTATGTAAATAACAGAAGCACCCCAGTGCGTGAAGGCTATCAGCCCTCATTTACTTCACGGCAGATGCTACAGGCTGGGACTGACCACTCCTTTTGACTCCAACCAGATCCCAGTAGCTGGCACTTACTCCTTACAGCACTCACACATGGAGAAGAGAGTGTGTGATTAACCAGAAATAGTTAGGATGAAACAGGACAGGACAGACTGTGCTGATCAGGTGTAAGGCTCAGCCAGAGAAATGTACTGACTGTCCCCATTTTACACATGAATACATCTTTCTGTCTGTTGTTCCCTCCGTGGTCCTTACCAATTCCTTTCCATTGCACATTTCTTTATTTGCACAGAATTAGTAATTTTACTGTAGAATCCCAACTCCTTATCTAACTTCCACTTTTTGGCTACAAAATGCAGTTGATCCTCTCCAGACCTGCTCCTGGAGTTTTTAATAGCCTGTCAAGTACTATGACTGACAAGGTTTGCTTCTTGCCATTGTGTCCATTATTGTTTGCATGGAAGGCCTGTGTCTCTGTATGTTTTTTATGTGTTACCCTCTTCTTTTCTTTATGATCACATTTGACAAGGTCTGTTATCAGATAATCTTCAGGGAGCAGACCTGTTCTCCTTCTGCATATTCTTACAAAGACCTGAAAAGAGAAAACCTTGCACAACATGGTCTGACCTCACAGGTAACTTTACACTGAACAGTAGACTGGCCTAGTGGCCTTCTCAAGTGCCTTCTGAGTTATGACAGTTATTGAATTACCCTACTTTACTATAAGGGCATTCAGAAGATGATGCTAATTTATGAGTTGTGTTCAGGCAGGTAAGACCTATTTAGTGGTATCAGAGAAAGGAGACCTTTTTTATTAAACTCTAACAATACATGATGTGTAACAGACAATCACCAAGACCTCAGATAGGAGTATATTTCAATATGTATTAAGACTTTTTTTTCTCTATCTCAAGAGTAATACTTCCATTGTTAGCTGTCTACACTAGATAATGTTTAGAGGTAATCAAAAAGAAGAAATACTGGCATACTGAAATCGACACTTGTAAAAACCGTTCCTGCAACTCAGGACAGATGCAATCCCCTGGAGCTATTTCTTTATATAACTCTAGTCTTTCCATGTTATTACTTCACATATACATATTTCAGCCATTTTAATGCATTAATCAACAATATTTAGAATATAATCTTTTAACACAGACGTGAGTTCTTCATCCTGAGGGAAGGCAAATTTGTTGTCAGGATGAATACCTTGTACTAGGTTTACATGGCAAGGTTTTGCTAGCAGGAGGCGTTTGTAATGTAGAGGTGACTCCTGTGAGAAACTGCCAGAAGCTGTTCCTATGTCAGCCAGTTCCAGCCAGCTACAAGGCAGACCCACTGCTAGACAAAGCTGAGCCAACTAGCAACATCAGTAATGCCTCTGAGATAACACATTTTTTAAAAAGTAAAAGATGCTTCACAGCAGCTGGGAGAGAGATTTCAGAAAATGTTAGAGAAACAGCTCTGCATATATCAAGGTCAGGGTAGAAGAAAGGAAAAAGGCTCTGTAGGACCCAGACCATGAGCAGGAGAAGAGCATGAGGAGAAAGAATGATCAGAAATTAAGTATTATGAAATGAACACAACCCCTATTTCCCATTCCTATGCTCTGCTTGGAGTGGGGGAAAAAGAAGATTGCGGAATGAAGTTAAGCCTAAGAAGGGAGGGGTGACAGAAAAGTGCTTTTAGGTTTTTTTTGTATTTCTCATGATCCAATTCTACTACAATTAAATGGCAATCAATGGAATTGAATTTCCCTAGTTGAGTCTATTTTGTCATGAGGGTAAATGGTAGGCCGTCTCCTGGTCCTTACCTCAGCCTGTGGGTTTTTTGTCCTATTTTCCCCTATCTGTCCTGCTGGTGTAGGGTAAAAGAATTGTTTGGTAGACACATGTAGCTGAGGCCAGCCCACTACATTCCTTTAAACTAATGTTTAAATATAAATTTCCACAGAGATTAGTAAGACTTATGCAATTTCAGAAGCTTCAGTAGCATGGGAAAAAGAGAGTTACTGCCCAATGATGTGAATCTCATTCAGATTTGAAAAATTTATTTCTCTCCTGAATGAAAAAAATTCTTAGACTTACAGACCTAGGTTCAAATCTACATGAACATGTTTTGTATATCTCCTCAGAAATATAAGTTGAGATATTCAGTGTGAAAAATATAGGGAAATAGTGCAATGTGGTAGGGGGTGCAGGGGGATGCATAGGAATACAACGGAAGTAAATGAAAAGGAATATTTTTGGATGTCAGTCTGAGCTTTGTATTTGTCTGATATTTGCAACAAAGTCAGGTAAATTTCAGAATGTTACTTCTCTGCTTGTGATTATTTATGATTTTCATCATATTTCTTATCTGAAGATACTGCTGATGGCTATTTTGAATCTTTTTTTTTCTCCTTTTTCCTTTATTTTTTTCACTAAAACCCACACAAATACCCTTCAAATTAATTTAATATCAAGAGTTTTAGGCTTCTTCTGAAAAAATGAGTTGTTTTAATATCAAAGCTAGAGCTTTTTCATAATATGGAATCAATATAATAATTTTGGTTTTAATACATCAACACAGTTCTAGAATAACACTTTATAAGCACTTGTGTAATTCATGGCTGGTGTGGGCAATTTCAAAACTAAATTACTGTATTTACAGCTTAGCTTTGTAGGTGACAGATTTATCAAAACCCTGCAAAAAAGTCTGGGGGAATCATCATATAGAATCATCAGCATTTGCTCAGCCCTTGCAAAACCCAAACCCCAACAACAATGCAGAAAATTCAGAATAATGCATTTTTGCTGAATGACACTGCAAACTCAACAGAAGAATCTCATTTAAATGAGCTTGTAAATTGCATTAAGAAGAACTAGGCATGAAGTATAGTGAAATGCAAATCTATGCTGGCGCATATATTTCCTTTATATCCATTACATTTTCTCTACACTGACCACCAACTAACAAATTAGAAGTGACTTTTGTTTTAGGTATTGGAGAGCAACAGAACAAAAAAAAGCACTTCCATGGGACTTCATTCCATGAATCTTTCTTCCCTGATGAATGATCATTTGTCTCCACAGACAGCTAAAACCTTAGAGATTTAATGTGAGGTACAGAGAAATTAGTTGAAAAAAACCACAGCAGGATTTCTCCAAGTGTTTCCCATTACCAGCAGCTCAGCATTTTGTGACTTATCCTTGATCCCTCAGTCCTGCCAACGCCATTCAATACTGATCCTTAGTTTACTTGACCTGACAGTAACGTGGTCCCATGAGTGTAGTCTTCACTTCTTAAAATCCTCCTCTAAAGTGCAATCTCTAACAAGCAGAAAAAAGAATTGAATTCTCAGATACTCTAGGAGAATAAAAAATAGCTGTCCTTTGGAAGACAGTGATAAGCAGATGGAAAATGCAGCTTGTGAGTTTTGTTACCTTGGAACATTTCACTGCATCTTCTCAACAGGTGTTAAAGGGAATGAGTTAATTAGCAGAAATAATCAGCATGCAGAATATTTAGTAATGTCGATCAGCAACTTTCAGGTAGAATATGCTCCCATTATGATAGGCACATGAAAAATGTACCTCCTCTTGCAAAAATGAGAATTTCAGAAGTGTTCATTATGGGACTACATTTATTCTAACTGAAATCATGTGGATCCTACCTTTTATTTCAAAGACAGCAAGTGAACAAGCAAGTATATTATTTGCCATTGATGAATTTATATCAATAAACTAATATAAAGGTGTCAGACAAGATTTATATTTATAAAAACATCTTTATCTGTAAGGGACAATTTGAGGGGTATTTTTTAGCTAGGTAAGAATTAAGCACAAATCTAAAAACATTTTTACAAATGTGGAAATTTCACATGTTACTCTGGACATTTTGGCATCATCAAATATGTCTCCTACACAAAAAACCTGCACGTGCAGGTTTTCATATCTTGAGATCTAAATAATTTTGGTGGGTTTTTTTTTAATGGACTTTAGCTTAACCTCTTTTTAGAAAAGCAGTATACAGAATTGAACTCAAGTAGCCCTCCAAACAGCCCAGCATTGCTCTCTATCTCTTTGTATCACAAAATTATTCACCCATTTCTTAAATGGTCTCTGTTTGTGGCATACTATTTCCTTATTTATTGTTTTATCTGCTTAGCTATTTTCTTCACATCAGCCAAACAATGTTGGAACCTGTCTTAAGTCCCTGAAATGCAGCAGGTTTTACTTGATACCTGTATGGATATGATTCTAAATTTCAAGAGAAGAAAATGAACAAATCAATACACGCCCAATAACATTTATAAAGAACAGAGAAGATGGAGAACAAATTATACACTCTGTGAAGTCTGTCTCAATTCCTGCTACCTCTGAGTGCTCCATGATGTTGGAGGAAGAAAGATTGGAATGAAAAAAAAGTCTAAGGGATAACCAGTATAGGAGAAATGACATGGATCAAGACATTCTGCACTAAAGAAAGTTCTGTGACAGTAGTCTGAGATCAGCTTTGTTGATAGCAAGATACTACTTTACAATTCATCATTCCATTAATATTTACCCCAAACTCAATTGTCCCTCTTAGGTCACACTAGGAACTTTTAATGACAGAGAGATTTAAAATGGCCAGCAAATTTCTTGCATAAATTATCTATGACTTCTCAATAGGTTGTCAGTTTTGTCTGATTCTTATTCTGCTGTTCAGGCAGCATGAGTTGAAAAATACGACTTTGAAGAAAAAGGGAAAAAAATCTGCTAATTTGGGCTATAGTTACATTACTTCTGTGACATAATCCAAGGCCACTGTTAAAATACTCAGGCCCACACTGTAGTTTTTCTTTGTTTCTAGTTTCTCCTATTCCACTGGGAGGAAAAAAAAATTCCACTGAGTTCTACTATCTGATTAATTTTGCAGTCCTACAGATGATAGTACTGATATTGAGAACTAACAGATGGAACTGTAAAGGAAGAATAGAAAATCCCTTTTGTGGCAACACAGGCACATGCTAGATGAATGTGGTAAGCTAGGTGGGGACTTCTGCTTGCAAAGATCCTTTCTCACCTTGTATTTTATACGTCTAAGACTTGAGCGCACCAAAGTAAGATCAGAGCAAATACAGGTAAAAGATTTACCTCCCTCACAAATCTGTGATCCCGAAAGAATTCCCACTCTCATAAGCAGAGACCAAGCACCTGGTTGTCTTAGAAAAAGACATATCACAGTAGAAAAAACTGTCTCTTTTATTTTTTTTTTTTAAAAAATCAAACCTTCAAAACCATAAGTCTTTAATAGAGTGCAGTTAACCAAGGCAATTTTCACATCAGATTTTGCAGGAGAAAGCAGAAAAGGCAACCAGCAACTCTGCTGAGGACAGCATAAAACAGCTCAGTAATACTGGTGATGTACCACAAGGTCTGGACAGAAGAGCAGGAGGTGGGCTTGTTGCCTCAGTCATTAGATGGAACACCATCTGTGTCATCAAATGAAGAAGTTACAGAACAACTTCAACAGCTTCTACAGCACGAGAGATCACCAGAAAGAAATCAGTAGGACTTTCTTTGAGACCCTGCAGTTATAAGTCTAAACTCCCAGCTCTGCTTGATGAGGTGTGGTACAGTCTATACTTTTGGTATAGACTGTACCACTTTTACTTAGGCAAATAGACTTGCCTATCATGAAGGCTAGTCAGAAGCTGTTCCACTTGTAGATTTGTAACTGTAGAAGAGCAGGGCTGGGAGCTTGGCACAATGAAACATTGAGCCTTAACCCTACAGCAACATTAAGAAACAGCCTTATGTTTGTTGACCTAATTTTATTGACATTGAAATTGAGCTGGGCTAGATATCAGCTGGAGAGAAAACATAGCAGAGCACAAGCAATCAAAGAGGTTTCTTGAGTGCATTTTTGACAAATTCCTGATGCAGATAGTCAGTGAGGGCAGTCTGGGCTGCTGCACATCATACTTACAAACAAGGAAGAAATGGTTGGGAATATGAAGGTTGGAGGCAGGTTTTATTGCAATTACTATGCAGTGGTCCTGTTGAGAATCCAGATGGGAGGGAACAAGGCAAAAAACAGGATTACAACCATGTACTTCAGATGTATAACCCAGATCTTAATACTGGGGTCAGTACCATGTAATATTTTCTTTAGGGACTGGATGCAGGGACTGAGTGCATGCTCAGCACTACAGATGATATAAGGACAGGAAGAGTGTTTTATACATCAGATGGTTATGCTGAGCTTTTGAGAGATTCAACAAGTTAGTGAAATTGGCCAGTAGCAACCTCCTTAAGTACAAAAGGGGGATTTCAAATTCCTGGACCAGGAGAAGACTACCCGTGCACTGGCATATGCTCAGGGCTGTCTGCCTAGGAGCAGCTCTGAAGAGAAGGACCTGAGGGTCTTGGTGGACAATGAGCTAACCAGAGGTCACCTTTGCTGAAGGTCACCCTCTGTGTCCTTGCATCCTTGCAGAAAGAAATGTTAAAAGCCTCTTTGGCTGTACTAGGAAAAGTATCACCTGAAAGTAAAGAAAGAGGTTTTCTCCCCTCTACTCAGAACTGATGATGAAAGATATCTGGACCTCTGTGTCATTTTCTGAGCTCAGAAGAGGCATGGAGCTACTGAAATTAATTCAGCAAAGGGTAACAAAGACAATAAGAAATTTGAGCATCTTTCATAATAAGACAGACAGCTTTGATTGTTCAGTCTGGAGAAGAGAAGGCTGAGGGTTTGATCTTATTTTGCATAAGTACTGGAAGGGAGAGGATAAAGAAGATGGGACTAGACTCCTCTTCAATATATCCAGTGACAGGACCTCATAATAAAAATACTTTTTTACTTCAAATTGAATCTTGAAATGAACTGATTCTGGAAGAAGTGGCCCAGAAAAAATTGGGGTCATTTTATTTGGAGGTCTTCAAATCATGGCCTAGGGCAACCTGCTCTAGGTGACCTTTAGTGAACAGGGTGTTTGCACTAGATGTTCTCCTAAAGTTTGTCCCAGCATTATCCATTCTGTGATTCTGTGATTTGTGATTATTACAAAAGTATAGGTAACTTACTTTAAAAATAAAAATCAAAAAAGAGAGAGGCAAAAAGAAAAAAGTTAAAAGGAACACAAAGCATTGTGCTATAAATCTCAGAAACCTAAACTATGCTGTGGAAAAAATCATTAAAATAGTTTTGAATTTATTGAAGAAATGGACAAGTTTCAGTTGCTTAAGCATCATGGATCTTAGGCAATGTGGGATGTTCTTCAGTGCAATGGTGCAGTCTATTAAATTTTGTATCTGTCAGCAAAATGTGGATATCTATGAAACCTTAGCATATCTCAAAATTATATTAGGCATCTGTGTTTAGACACCTTAAATTATTTCAAAAAATACAAATGCTTGAAAAGATTTTTTTATTCTCTATGAATAGACAACAGGAGTTATTACCATTTATCTGTGTTAGTCTTTTTTTTTCCCAAAATCAGAAATAGGTGTTACTAAATATGATCACTATAAATGCTGGGAGCAAAGAAACTCCCACCTTCATATTTTATTTTTATCTCAGCAAACTTTTAAAACATCTTGAAGGATTATAACAGTTTCTACAGGAATAGTAAAGTTCTTCTACATAATTTATAAAACCTGTGGCAAAGTAAATCTTTTGCTTACTGACATAATTCAGATACAAAATTTCTCCATCAATTATTAGATTTTTTTGCAGTTGTGGAATTTTATATTTTATGTGATAAAATGAAACAAGTTTTATAAGACACAAAAAACATTACTGTTAAAGTGGTGACAAAAGTAGACTGATTAGATGAAAATTACTTTGATTAAAAAAAAATATGGACCAAAGAAAGATGAGGGAAAGAAAAACAAAATGTCAGAAATCTTTTCTGTTTAAGAGCATGTACTGCAATGATAAGCTTTAGAGAAAGTAGTGCTATTTAAAGTGGCTTTAAAGTATTGCTTCAAAAAGATTGAAGCTCTGAGCCTTGACCAAGGTTTAATAGACTAGAAGGAATGTTGACCCAGAAGAGATTATCACTAGCTTTGTTTGGGTTTTTTTGGAAACTCTCTTAAAATTCTGAATTATGTTTGGATTGGTAGGGTTATCTTCCATGTAGTGGGTTCTTGATTTAGTAAATTACTGTAATAGGATCACCCATTGTGACTTTCCTTTAGACAAAGTTAATAACTTTTGGAGTACAGGAAAAATGAAAAAGCTTCAAGATTCCACTTGAGAGACAGGGATATTAGTGTCTCAAGTGGTTCTTTGAAGAATGATGGGTAAACTTTAATGCCTCTGACGTCTTTGTCATGATGTTTTATAAATGCCATTGAGCAGGTTCAGGTGAAATTGATTAAATATCAGTACCTAGCTGGTACTAAAGCTAGGACTCATTACGCTTTAGACATTTATAATCTTAATGTAATCAACAGGTGGATATGTTCTATTAATTGAATAAATTTTGGCAGAAGATAGCAAATTTATTACAAACTCTTTTAAAAGGAAGTTGTCAATTTTCTGAAAATTGCAAATAGAAGAAGAATCTGCCCCTTCTACAATTTTATCTGATGATATCTAACGTCAAGTCATTCCACGGAAATTAAGTGCAAACTGAATTTTCTCAGTGAAGCTCAGGAGGATGACACAGAATTTTTTGTAAAGGAGCTTGTCATGCTTGCCCTCCACAATCTACATCAAGAGCTTTTCATCAAAGTGGATCCCAAAGGCATCAACACTATTTTCACAACTTTGAAATAATATTTTTACTTGTTGCAGAAAAAATACACAGCTATGAAACCTGACCACACTATCAGTTACTCCAGTGTTTATATAAAATAATTCCTATGAATTCAGTGAAATGGTCTGTAATTTAAATAAGCACAGAAATAAAGGTTTAGTTCTTTAGCTGGAATTTGTCCCAAATTCAAATTTTGTGAGGTCTTTCAAATATTACTAACAATGAAGACAGAATAAATATTACAATATTATTCTTATTCTTATTTTCTTGTCTATCTATTTTTCAGTAAATACTTCATGGTACTACATCTGAAGTATGAAAAATAAGAAAATACCTGTTAAATAACAGTAAAATAATACAGCTGTACATTTTTAAAAGAAGGTAGGGTTTATGTGCCACTTTGCTTCAATCATACATCTTTGTTTATAATCATATACAAGCACAACAGAATCACACACCTTCATAAATAAAGGTTTGAAACAAAAACCTAAACTATTCTTACAGAAATTAGATTTAAGTAAGAGAAATTTAATGGAAATACAGGACTATGGCCTATATCAGGATGAATATGCTTTAAAATGCTTTTTAATGCATGTTTCTTTCTTTCAATATTCCCCCTAATATTGTAGGAAAATGAACCTTTTATGTATGACCTACCTTTTTTTCATGTTTATTTTCTTGCATGAGGTATGATATTATGTGATTATTTTTACATTGCATAATTGATTTGAAAATTATTATTCTTGTTCTGAATAAACAAATTTCAGGTTTTTGAGATCATGTAGCCATGTTAGAGCGTTATTTCATGGTCCACCTAATAGAGACTACTCTTTTAACTGTGATATTTGTATTATGCATGATATAAACGAGCTCAGCTGAAGCTACTCTCAGCCTCTTGCATGACACTTTGTAACAGAGATATGTTGGGTGGTATTCTGATCAAATGTAGACAATTACAGTGTATATTAATCACCAGTCTTTCCTGTAAATGGAGAAAAACAGCTACTTGTGTAAAGCAATTAATCTTGCCCTAAAATAGATGCCCAAATTAGGTCAGATGAATAGTACTCTGAAAGAGACCATTTCTCTCAGCTGACAGACTGACTGGCAGTCACTAATGAAGTCCAGGGAGAGCAGTGGAAATGCAATGTTTGTGTTCTGTACTGCTAGGTTGGTTGACGCATGTCCCATGTATTTTGTTAGTATACACATGTAGTACATTTGGGTGAGATCTTTTGTAATGTTGGGAACTTGTTTTGTTCAAGGAAATGCTTAAAACATTTTATTTAATTGTGTAAGTATTCATATTTGTTTTTGAAGGGCTGCTCATTTGCTTAAAATTAAATGCTAATATGAAAAAGTAATTCGTGGCAATTCTATAAATAGATCCACTTTAGTATTTACAGCAATGAATTGAACTACTAGCACAACAGTGGATACCACTGTACAATGAAAGGTATTGTTACATTGAAATAAAGGCAGATCTCACTTGTCACCGATATCAAAGATGAAATATTTCTTGTTACCTACATCATAATAGCTGTATCCTGATATAAAACAATCTGTTTTGACATTCAGAATTTCTGATTCACCCCATAAATTGTTGTCAAGCATGTAGAGAGGCACAACTAACAAAGAAAGTAGTTACCAATGAAATATGGAAGGCCAGCCTCCAATTACTGTGGGGAAAATATTTAAATTCCACATTTTAAGATATATTATGATTAATTGATCCAAAAATAAATGTGTGAACTCACAGACTGTTTGAAAAAAAAATAGAAAACTGTAAATAGATTAAATTATTCAAAGCAAGAAAACAAGAAAGCATAACAAAAGAACACTAGTGACTAGAGATTCGGTGATGACAAGGAACACCATCAAATATTTTTATTTCTGAAATAAGTGTAAAATAATATCTGTCTGAAATTTTTTTATATTATTTTGACTTTTAAAATTCTAAAAATTATCAAATTGAGAAAGAACCATGATTAATCTTCCCATTGAAAAACAAGTAGAGCATAGAAAAACTGGAGTCATGTTTTTCTGAATATGAGTGGCCTCAGCCCAGGGCCAGTTGCCACTTTGCTTTTGCCTAGAAAAACATGCTGGGCACTGTCTTTGTGAGGTGTTTTTGTTTCTTTGGTGGTGAATACACTTTTGTGGGTAAAAATCTCTGTATCTTTTTTATATTCTTTTATTAATATTGTTGCGATTATTGCAATTTTTCAGTTAATTGTGATTCAAACATATAATCTCTTCTAGTGTTCCTCCATTATCAAAAGGGGCAGGGGAACAAAGCAGCAGCTTGAATGCGTTTAATTTTCTTTCTGGATTTTAAACCAGCACACCCTCATTCTATAAGATGACATGAATTCATATCTACCATGTAGGTCCATGTCAATTATAATTAATACTCATTGATTTGTAATGCAAGGTGCTGTAACCTCTAAACATTGAAACAAATGATAAAAAAAAGCTAAATTTGTAATTTTCGTTTTTGTGCAATATTTACATCCAGAACAAGATCTTTATTTCATCATACTTGCTTCAAAATAACATTATTAACCCTTCAGGCAAGTGGAAGGAAATACTATTTACCCTGTGTCACTGTCTGGAGGCTGAAATATCTTGAATACAATCAATCAACTGTGTGGAAAAGATAATTAATGTAAAAAACTTTGATTTTCATATTTCTGTTAATATCTCTTTTCATTGCAAGGCAAATGCTGAGAAAATATTCTGACACCATAGAATTTATGCAGAAAGTTTTATCTTGACACCAACTTTTTTACATGTATGAATTAATGATGATTTCATTATCCCTACTTAATACACTGAGTTTTCAAATTGTTTGATGTACATTCAATGTAAATATCACTCCAAGCACACAAAATTGTTCTGGCTCTCATACAAGCTCCCATTTTATTAACATTCACCAGCTTTTTGGAAGCAGTGTTAACATTGGGCTTACTGTAAGTCATGTTCTTTTATTATTATTTTGATCAAAAGATAGGGATTCCCCCCTCCCCTTAAAAAAATATCTCAGCTTTGTCTAAATTTCTAAAATTACTTCTTTCCCTTAAAATTCACTATATTCAGAATAACAAGTTCAGAGTTTGTTTGGGGTCTGTGTTCAGGCAGTTATTTTGTGATGATGATATTTAATGATCTAATGGTCTAAGAGAATCGGAAAATACTCCAAATCTATAGCTAACTTTACAAATATCACATTTTGTGGATTTCCTGGTTTCACTGCCAACTATTTAATGTTACCATCCTGCTTTTAATGAGCACTGGACCTAAATCCTTGTATCAATATGCACCATATTTCTCAAGTGCGACATACCACTGTCACAGCAGCATTAATGAGATTGGGAAACTTTGCACTTCCAGGAAAGAACTTTAACTGAGTTTGTTTTAGGGCATGATGCAAGGCCTGAGGCTTGAAATTTGTGGAATAATTCCCCTCAGTCAATATTCCTGTCTCAACATGTATGTAAGCATTAGATATAGTAGATAAATATCATGGGTGACAGTGAACATTATTCTTATAAAGTTTGCTGTATTGGAATAAGTTGTATTTATACAGCAGTGTAATTTTCTAAAATCGTTGTATACATTCAACAGATTTCAATTGGAAATTCTCAAATATCTTTTCAACCTACAGATACACACCAAACATTACATTACTGCATAAAATTTGAAAAAAGGCACCTGACAATATCTCTGCAAGAACATTTATTTGAAAGCTATTTAATTCAAATGTGATTGGACATTTGTTAAACCAATTTTTTTGGAGTTCTATTTCCAAATCACTGAAACACTATTGAATGTAACCTGTGGTAGACGGGAAGGACTGCTGGCTTGAAAAGTTTTGTACATGTGTGTGGGAGAAGAGTCAAGGTCATGTCTTGCCTTTCTTGAGGCACTGCCTGCACACCCCACACCCCCAGGCCTGCACCCCAGCCCTGCAGTGGCCACCAATCCCTGGCACACCAGAGATCGCTCCACACCTGCCTCTGGAGCCCCTATCCCAGCTCCTGAGAGGCCAAATGACCACAAGTCCCACCTGGGGGAAGGGACCAGGAAAGCCAAAAGGTAATTAAGCCAGCAGATGCAGCAAGCACATGTCCTGACCCTACTACCTCTTGGAATTTCTATCAGCTGAACACCTCTGGAAACAGGAGTGGTTGCTATACTTGTTTTTTTCTATATATTTTCTGTCTTTTTTTTCCCTCTTTTTTCTTTTAATTCTCTCTTGAAGTTTTAAGTAACTTAAAATTGGATGGGTTTAGAGTTTGCTAAGTTGAATAGGCCGAGTTAATACTTTGTGAAATATTTTCTGTTGATTTAATGCTGCTCTAAACTTTTGCCAAAGTTCTTTGATTTTCCAGTAAATTTCTTTTTGTTGTTTTGAGTTCTTAAGAATATCATGTCAGTATTTCTCCCACGTGTGTAACTGAGTGCATAAAAAATATAAGCCCTTTTAAGAGTCTTGCCTAGTTTTTTGAGGCCTTAAAGTTATCTCTGTGATGGAATAAAATGCAACCCAAATGAAGTTTTGAGGTGCTTCATTTACGGACTTCATTTTTGGAGGGGAGAGGGAGTAGTTTAGGTGTTTTTATTGCCTATGTACTTCTATATTTAGACTAAGATAAGGAAAAAGACTATTCTATTATCTCTTTACCTTTCCATTTTCTATATCTCAACTCATGTATGAGTAAAGTGAAGATGACAGAAATGTGATTTTATGTTGATATCCCCTAAAAATTCTAGATCTATTTTTTTCTTCTGATTTAAATATTTTGGTGTGGAGCTGTTATCCAAATGACACTTATTCATTATTTTTCATTCTAAATAAAGCAGAACTAATGATTCACAGTGGAAAACAACATTCAGAGTGAGCATGCCACATTTTTTGTGAGACAGATATATTCCGTATTGTGCTATAAATTTTAATAAACTCATCTATAAGGTAGCCATGACTACTTCAGTTGCAACAAAACATCATAAAAATAATGCTTAATTCATCTCATAAGAAGACTTCTTTGTGCTTTTACTAACTATTTAGAACAACTTTTTTTGGGTTGTGCCTCTTCTGAACTAACAGTTTTTAATTATGTAGATGTAAACATCACTGATTGCACCTACTCCTTCTTGCACGGCCTGTTTTTCTTTCCCAACAAGTGAAATTCAGTTCCTCTTAACTTAATATTGACTTTCCTTTCCATGCATTGACAGGAATGTTTCTGTTAGACACTCTCACAGTTTTTATATTTAGTAGCTGAAAAGCAGAACAGTAGATGAGCTTCAGCTGTGAAATTCACTATTTCCATATGGAGCACTCACTGCTCTATTTGCTGAAAGCAAAATTCACTGCAGAATTAAGACACCCATAAGTTCAGGGCTGTAACACAGAGGGTTTAAGTTCCAAGACAGAGTTAAGAACTGAAAATTATTAACAAAATACTGTGGGTTCTTACACATTATGAGAAAATCTAACAAGAATCTTACACAGGATGAAAAATTACTAACAAGGAAATCTATGTATCCAAAATATTTCTCATGTTTAGAATTGCTAGTATTGTTGAGAACTTGAAGCTGAGGTGAAAGAGCTTTCAATAGCTGGAAAATACAGTCATTATTTTTTAACAGCTTATATCTTAAAGCAAAAAAAGGTCACCCTTGTCATCCACATTTCTTTGTATTTTGAACTACAGAATAATTATTTTCCTTTCTCAGAAATTTTGTAATTAAAAAAATCAAATATGACATCTCAAGCCTCGCTAAACTCTGCTTGCTATTCCATTATGAATAAAACAAATAGAGCCAGAACAGTCATCTCAAACATTTTATTCCAGAGCCTTCAGATTATTAGATGTTCTATGCTGTTGCATAAAATAAAGTTTCTTAATCTGTAATGCTAAGAAGTTTATAAGTTGATTGTGTAACTTTTGCTGGTGATATGTAGTCATGGTATTAATAAAGTTGTATTCTGTATCCTACAAAAGAGAAATTACAGGAATAAAGGTTCTGACCTCAGGGAATAGTAATTTAGTAATTTATTTCTAAAGGTGAGACTTCCTTTCACTCCTTGCTAATGCATGCAAATTGTGGCTATTTGTTGTTACTCTTCAGTAAAAAACTGAAAAAAGTAAACAATGCAAGAGCAACACATCTAGCTCCAGGCTGCATTTTGTATCTCCCTGAATACTCTTTCTCCACATTAACCTGGGAAAAATAAGCTGTTCAATGAAATTGCTGTGAAGTGCTCTCCTGACTTCCACTTTTGCCATACTCCCTCATAAATGACATCAACATTTATGTCTTTGTGGTGGCTGTGGTGAATCCTGAAAAGACATGGGAGTATATAACTGAATGGCACTAAATTTTGTTTGAGTCATTCAATTTGTAGCTCTTGGAATTGATGAACATGATATTTCATAACCTAAAGGTTATGTGCAAGTGAAGAGTAAAATACAAAGACTGAGGTGCAAAGAGAAGTTCACAAAGATCCACCTCTGCTCTGAGGGCGGATGCACACACTTCTCAACAGTGTGACTTTTTTTCTCTTAATAAGGTGTTTCTGGATATATTTGTTAATTCAAACAGCTAAAAATCAGAAGCATATTTAACCTTCAAAATAAGAAAAGAAATGCAAATTATCATCTATAATAATATAAACACAAAATGTAATTTTCCCATTTAATAGCTAAAAAAAGTTATAGATCCAAAATTATAAAGCTACCATTATTATTTGTCCAGCTGACTGATTAGCTGTATAGTTTGGTGGTGTAAATACACCGTACACTACATTTATATAGGCAAATATAAAACCATCTGAGTTTTTTTCAAAGTATATTAAATTTAATCAGGAATATAAAAGCAGGAGAGTTATGAGAGGCAGAAAAATTCTATAGAAATGCTTAATTATGTCCATTAACTTTCCCCCCTAATGAGCTTAACTTTTTTCTGGTTCTGTGTTCTGAGTTTTGTGTGTACATTTAAGAAGCTTAGGAGAGAGCTAGAGAACAAGAAAATTATCATATAAAAGATGTATTTATATAGTCATTGTATTTTCTCTATTAGTAATTATTTCTATGCAACCGAAATATAATTTTGAAGCCTATGTGCATCTTTAAACTGCAAGTATGATTTTGAATAAAATATATTAATTAGCTGATCTATTATTTTAATATTTCCAAAGAATTTTCCTTTTTGATAGCAAGGAGGAGTTTTCTACATAGTAATAAAAAATAATACAAATAAATAGAGTGTGAAGTGATAATGTGTTATCTTTTTGTTTGATTGACAAATCTTTGAGGCTTAATGTGCTTGAGCCATTGCACAGTAAAAAGGAGAGCAACTCAGTTTTCTTTGTATCACTTTACTCAGCTAAATGTGACAGTTAAATTCCCTTTAGCAAACCAATAATTTCAATAATAACCAAATTATAGTTACATGACATTAAAATTAAATTTGGTTCATTATTTATTTATTTGTAAAAATAATTTTGAAAGCTGTAAGAAATAAATTCCAAAAAATAAGACATCATAAGTGAAATACATTTGCAATTTTGACAGTAATCTGAGGGTTTTGGTAGTTTGCTTCACCTGTTTTCCACACTAGAAAGTTTAACGAGCCTAACAAAAACAATTTTATTTTACACTTCTATATCAAAAGATATAGTTGTCATGACACAGTTTTCAGTTTGTGACACACAATTTTATAAAACATAAAATGGCTTTTAGTTGAAGATTAAGCAGCAATCCCTGTTTATCACAGGCTCTCTGTGTGACCTTCATTAACTTCCTTATGCCAGTTGGAGGAAGGAATTTAACCACCTCATGAGCTTTAAACAGAACTTTGGAGTTTATTTACTATTCATTATTCTTTGTTTCTTCTATGTGAACTATTTCATTAATCCAAGAGAGGGTTGCAGAAACTAATGTGACTTAGGTGATCAATCATTTAGAATGAATACTAAAGAGCCATTTTTAACAACCCAAGGACAAGTGTCAACAGTTAAAGTGTTTGACATATCTTTGTTTCTTTCTGACTGAACTTGCCTCAGGTGTTTTAGCTCTTTCCCTGCATATGTTTAGAGTCTGAATCTCACAATTTTTCTGATCTGGCATCAGGACTTAGCATATCCTGCTTTCCTTGTCCTTTTACCAGTGACATTTGATACCAGAATTCCTTCCTTTTGAGAACAGTCTGTTAATAATATGGATTCATACCTGATTGTGCATTAGGCTGGGAAATCTCTGAGTTCTCCTTTGTGAGTTCTTGCTTATGTTCCAACAACTGCTTTGGCCTAAAGAACCAATGAATCTATGCTTCAGGCAGAACCACAAACCAAACTATAGAACCCTCCTTGTTTGTTTTTCTCATTACCTAATAATCTATCATTATCAATGTCTACTGATTTAAAATGTCTGAGAAAAATAAAAATTTCCAGAAAGACTTCTATTTGGCAGTAGAAACCATCTTTTTTTGGATACCATTTCCAGCTGTACCTTATTTATGTCATCAGAGATGTTTCTGTATCACAACCTAGTCAGGTCATTGGCATAATACTTAAAAAAAGGCACCTCTATATAACATAAATTAGTGATTTTTTTTTTTAACAGTGGCTTTATTTTTAGAAAATTCAACTGATCTTTTCAGCTTTTAAACAAAAGATTAAAAGCTATTTTTTGTACATGTTGTTTTCGATAAATAGTCAGTCTGAATTTAAGAATTCTTTCACATAAGGAAAATTAACTACGATGAAATTTAAAGCTGTCAAATTTGTCTGTGTGACAATAACCTGATTTTGAGTTCTCTCTTTGTAAACTTCTGACATTATTTTGCAGGATACATCAACACAATCAACTTTAAAAATAAATAAAATAAATTGAAAGGGTATTAGAAGTAAACTTGCCTATCTCCTTGTTGGAAAGTTTTTCATTATAAAACTGTAGAAAAATATTTTTCTCCTATTCATTTTAACCTCTTTTAAATTTATTTTAAATCCAGAACTTGTTTTTCTCTTTTCCAGGGTAATGAGAAGGAAAATATTGTACAGGCAAATATATACCTCCTTCCATTCTTGATTCTATAAACCTTGTTTACTTAAGTAATTAGTCTAAGTCAAAAATTTACATTAAATCCAAAATATATTTTTATTCTGCCTTATAATTTTCTTGCTGGGATTTTGTTTGGTTGGTTGGTTTTGGATTTTGTTGTTTTTTTGGTTTTTTTTTTTTTTTTTTTTTTTTTTTTTTTTTNTGAATGACCTGATGATGCCTTTTACGAGAAAGAGGTTTGCTTTTGTGTACAGAGCCTACTTCTGGTACTATAATTTGTTCCAGTATATCTTTTCCACAATAATTTTAAAAAGAACAGAAATTGTTCTAAATTTGCAAGACAAAATTTTCAAAACTGTCTTATTTATCAAGGATTTTTCAGAGAACTAACTTGAGTCTTAGTATCAAGCCTTGGTGCTGTACACTAAAATGGCTGTTCTATTTACAGGTTTCCAGTAGTTGCCATTTCCAGTCTGTGACGGTTAGTTTCCTTCAAACCTAAATAAATAAAAAAAAAATAGATACATAAAAAAAGAACAGTACCTTTTTCTGTCTGACTCTCCCAGTCAGCTCTACAGTGAATACACTGATTATTCATCACAGTTTTGCAGTAGAGTACTGTAATCACTGCCTGAAAAGCTGTAGTTATACACTTGTAGCACAAACAAGCAAGAAAACAGCTGAGACCTCATCAATGGCAGAACATTCAACAAGAAGTCAGAATCAAGGAATAAAAACAAATAAGTCTAGAATTCAGAGAAGGAAATTCTTGTTTGTAGCTAAAGATTTTTTTAAGCATTTGTTATGATACTGCCTCAATCATTTTGTTTGTTTTTTTAATGAAGATTTAATTTTAAAAATAAAATTATTACTATGATATAGAATATAATACTAGGGGAAAAGGAGGTAAGAAGAAAAAGAGAGATACACTAAAATTATGGTGTAAATTTGTTATAAATTAAGTAAAGCTTTGCTTTTAAAAAGTGACTCCTCAGAGAGCAACCTTGAGAGGTGTCCATACTCAGGGAGACATGCTGGCATACATCTCTCCCTGGTCTTTTGGGTCTCCACTGGTTTTGGAATAAGACAATTAATTTGTAGTCATATTTGCATACCCGCTGATGATGATGGTTTCTTCCATATGTGACTTGAGTTAGACCTTGACCAGCATTATGGTTAGGTAGGTGCATTTCTCCGGCTGTACCTTCACTGTTGTGGTGTTATCTGTCTCCCCCAAAATTTGCTTTGAGGATTCATTATGGCCCTCACTGTTATGAGGAGACACACAACACTTGCTCTTGGAAAAGAATTCCTTTGGGAACTGAAGTTCTCAGAGAATTTCCTACCAATTTTCCAACAGTGCTGATTATACTGCAGTACGTAGAGCTCTGCAAACTCCCCTTTACAGAAGTGACTAGCAGTGACTTGCAACCTTAAAAAATATTTTTTATTCTTTGCAGCAGAAAACCATAGATGAAAGATATTTTACATACCTGCAATCTGTAATTTTTTTATTATATCTAGAATTGTGGTTAGGGGATGCTGGCAGTTTAATATACATATATAAAATGGTTTTATTTAAAAAAAAAAAGTAAAATAAAGATGGAATTTCAGAAGAGGCTTTTGTCTCAGGAGGCAGACTGGAGAAACATTTTTGAAATTTGTCTTGGAGTTTCTTGCCCTGTCAGTGTAATCAACCATAGCCAATGTGTTATCTATCATCCTAGGGCCATGCTTGTCAGAACTTCAAGGAGGAATATATGGCAGATTTGAAAGAATCATTCCTTATTCAGTATAATCACACAGTGAATGAGAACAGCTTCACTCCACCCCTGCAGATGCCCAATGTATTTTACACTAGTTACAACAGGAGCATTTTCACCTTGCAAATAAATTCTTAATATGGGTGAATGCGCTGCATTAGCTCACCTGCAGCTCTGAAAAAAGTCATTCTTCTCCCATTTCTTTTTCTCATATCTGAGCTGAAAAACAGAGCATCAGCTCCTTTTTATGTTTAATAACATGCTGTGTTTTCTTCTTATTTGCATGATGATAAGGATCTTTTCCAACCTTAATGATTCTGTGATATTACTCTCATTGTAGTTATGGCCTGCACAAAAGCATACAGGTATGTATGTACATATATATATATATATATATAAAACATGCTCTGTCATACATCATATATGTATGTCTGTATGTATATCAACATATGCATACTCCTTAATACATACCATATGTAAAATGCTTAGCTTGTTCATGATCTGTTTTAAAAGAGCAGCCTGAGTCATTAATTGTTTACTGCTGAGACAAAAAGAAGACTGGAAATTAATTTTTTATTTTTATGATTAATTACTTGTCTTTCCATGAATCTAAAATGAAATAAAAGCTATGATTCAGATAATTTTTTTGCATATTTGACACCTGCTAAAGGATAAACTAGACTCCATTGTCTAAAAAGGCGAAGCAATATAGGAACCTGTTCTTATTTTTTTTTCATTAAAGTATATTTTATAACATACTAAACCAAATAACTCTGTGCTCTTTCCATGATTTTTCTAGCTGTAGACTGGAAGAGGAAAATGAACTTTCCTCTTTCAAGCTCTTAATCATATCTCCTTTTTCCACTAACAATGTAGGGAAGCTTCAATAGTGAAGCAAACTGAAAAAGTATTTACTCAGGTGGTTCACTACTGAAAGCTAATTTAGCATTTCATCAAATACAGATGCATAGGTGGTGACCTTAGCTGGTTAAGCAATTTGCTTTCTTTTAAAACTTCAGCTACAGATATGATTCTTTTCTTCTATTAAATTTCTGTATTTCTTGATCTGTGATCTCAGTCAATAATGTGAAGTCTGAATAGGTCATAACAAATATTCTGTACATTTCCATATCTAAAACACTCTGCTAATGCTCTCACTGACCCATTAGTAAGGTCAAGTTGTTCCCTTTTCATAACAACAAGTACCTCATTTCTAAGGAAATGTGTTCTTTCATTTTTAATGCAACTTGTCAGTTTTGACAGGGAAAGATAATGACAGTCTAAAATAGCTTTCAAAAAAGTTCAAAGACTAAAAAAAGATATATGCATGCTACATAGCTTTTGAACTGTTCAAGAAATTGAAACAAAATAATTTATTTATGGTGCTGTATGAATGCAAATAATATGCATCTGGTATCAAAAGGGTGAGAGTCTCAAATGTTAGTTACAGGTAGTTGTATTTGCCGATGAAAGCAGATTATGCTTGCTCATTACAAAGAAATATTTGAGCTGACCATTCCAACAAACTCTTGCTTTTTGGTAACCCTTGCTAACTTTTTGCTTCCCCTGTTCTAACTCAGGCTACTGACCAAAACTCTAAATGTTATGGTTTTGTGGAGTAATCAGTATCTTCACTTTGCACATGTAGTGGTGCAACTACAGCCAACAACTCGGCACCATACAAGTGCTCACTCAGTACCGCCCACAGTGAGATGGAGGGGGAATCAGATGGGTAAAAGTGAGAAAACATGTGGGTTGAGATAGTTTTTTTGGTTTTTCTTTGCAGTTTTAAACTGTTTGTAAGCCAACAAAGAGAGAGGAGCAAGCCAGTCACTTTTCATAAGACTGAATGTCTCTATGCCACCTTTAGAATTCTGCAAACTTTTTTACAGGGCAAAGCTTCACAGAATGACATCTGCTCTGAATATTGCATTGCCCTGTTAAAATAACTGATGCAATTTTATACAGACACATCTCATCAATAACTATGCATCACTCAAATTGCAAGATGTCACTTTGATTTTACTTGGTTTAGTCATCCTTGGCACCTTTGTTAAAAAACTTCACATCTACCGATGTAAAATGTTATTCTTACAATCAAATTCCCAATTGTCATAGAACAAAAAGAAATGCTAAAATTTGAAATTCTGATCTTTTTAAAATATAGACAGCTGTACACATATACTCATGAACAAATGAAAACACAAGAATTTTCAGCATTACAAGATAACAAGGATGGATTTCAGGGAATCGTTCTGGAATTCAGGTTATCCTGCAAAAAACGTTGCAGAAAGAATTATTACATTTAGTAGAGAACATTTAAGGTGATGTGTGGAATTGCTACTTTATAAATTCAGTAAGCCAAGTTTAACCTATGAAAATTTAAATGAAATTGTTACTATGATCATAAAGAATGGTGGTAAAAAATACTTCACTTTTTTAAGCATTCATACAATTTAATCTTTCTTTACCTTCCCTCTTTCTTATTCAAGTTTTCAATTAAAGATAAAGTATTTTAAAATATATTTGTTTACACAGTAATAAGTATCAGGTAGAGAACATATATCTGGATGTTAACCAAAAGATATGAAGTGCACTATTTCACTCTTTACATCACAGTGGTTAGGATGATCATAATCTTATGTTTAAAATAGAGATGAACCTTCTTTTTTACATGAATTTGGTTTTTTGCCTGAGCTTTGAACTCTATCATAAGAATATAGGCCTTGGATTTATTTTGGATAAAGCAAAAAAGTTATGGAAAAATGAAAGGAAAAAAGTTGTATTTCTTCAAATATTGCTTTTAAGGGGTAATATTAAATATTAAAGATATTTTGTAAGTTCTGATAGAATAATGTGATTCTACTCTAATTTCTGAGCTGTTAGAATAATAAAATCACAGAACAGTGGAATAGAATAGTAAAATTAATTGGGTCTGGAATAGATATCCTGAGATAATTCCTCTTACTCTGTCACTGGGAAAACAGACTAATCCCTGCCTTGCTACAGCCTTCTTTCAGATAGCGGTAAGGAGTGATAATATTCTCTCCTGAGCATCCTTTTGTCCAGGTTAAAAAAAAACAACCTCCCTCCACTGCTCCTCATGAAACATGTAGACCAGACCCTTCACCAGTTTTTTTGATCTTCTTTGAACATGACTAATACACAATCACTTCTTATTTGATAAAATGCAAGCTGATTGCAGGATTGCAAATGTCAAAACATAATTTGCTCTCTAGAGGAATCCTTAACCTCAGACCTAGTAAGAAAAACAGTTTATACAGAGTGTTAAAAACAGAGAGAAACTTTTCTGTCAAAAGAATCTGAACATCTTTTTGTGTAATTTCAAAGAATACACTGTAGAATACACTTTGACGTATCTTTACTGCTTTCTGATTGGAAAAGCAAGAGAACTTTATTGAAAATGATGCAGTCCTGATTAATTATTGATTTGGGCAAATGTAACAGAGGCCTACTGGAGATACGGGTGAATTACAAGCGTGTTAGAATGATCTGCAATTGGTAATGTCAATTCCATCAGATGCTGCAGGAACACTGTATTTGGCAGAAGAAAACTTTGCTCTTTTCACTGCAGAAACTAATTAGTTGTGGAATAACAGCTCCAGATAACTTTGAAATTCCCATCTAAAAGTATTTGGCACTTCAACAACAAATATTCTGACTTTTCTTTGAGAAATTACTTATGCTGGGTCAAATTCCATAGCTTTCCCTGGTTAATGTTCTGTAACTTGCTTTGACTCTCTAGATATGAATATTGCTATCTGAATCTGTTAATTGGCAATGTGCTGTCTGAATAAGACATTCAGTACGTGAAGAGAAACAGAAAAAATATTCCCTTATTTAATTACTTGGATTTATTTTTAAAAGAGTATTGACTGAGAAAGGAATAAAACTTTTAAAAGTTTTTCAAGTCCTTAATTGTTGTTAAAATTAAGATGCCTTTTCTGATCTCAAAGAATTCAGGAAATAAACAAATCCTTTTGGAATTCTACTTATTATACAGGTAATTTTTTGCACTATTTTATTAAATCATTTTTGTTTTCATCTTCACCTTTACCTGAACCACTAGAACAAATGCAATTTTCTTCAAGTAGAAAAATTAATTTAAAAAAAATCTAAAACTACCTTCTTAATGCTTACTTCATTTTAGTATACATGCATCTAAATCAAATTTACACTTCAGGGTTTCTGAAGTGACAATATATTACTAGAAGCAACTTTTTTCCTTGTATTTTTGTCTCGGCTTGAAGCAAGTTGTACACTGTACTTCAAAAGAAAATGTTTCATACAAGACTTCCGGCCCCGGAGGTGCTAAAATCTCTACAACAATTTAGAAATTACACACATAGAGACAGTATGAATAAAAAGAATTGGTGGACACCTGTTCCACTTTGACTAACATCTAGAGTCCATGATAAGTGGGATTTAGCATTTCAGCAATGTTCATGGGATGTCTGAAATGCAACCTATTGCAGCAACAAGATGCAAGCCCTTCTGCTCTAAAACCTAGACCATTTCAAGCCTAGAAACAACTGTAAAGTGTCCAGTTGATTGTTTTAAGGTATGGTTTGTATTGGTGATGAAAATAACCTTTAAAGCAGTCAGACGTAATGAGACAAAATGAACTCCTAAGGAATCCACTTCACAAGCCTTACCTTACCTTAGGTCCATTAGGACCTAAATATCAGGCAGCAGTGTGAGGCTTGTTCAGGGTAAAGGCTTTGTTCTACCACTTCAGTCTTGACCAAAAGATATCTCTAAGAAGGTAATTTTCATAAATTCATGTCATGATACTGACCTTTGATGTACATGTGAATTTGCATTAAAGCATGCAAGCTGTCTATAAGATACATGATAAGACAGGAGTATTTAAAACATGGCAGTTTTATGCTGAGAATAGCTATCTAAATTATTTAGGACAAGAACACAAGGGAAATAGAGCTATCATTTTTACACGACATCTTGAACTCTGCAATTACAAAGATAGGATGAGTGAAGTAATTGAAGAAATTATAGGCATGTCTCCATTTCATAGACTGGACACCTGGGGGTAAATATTTTAATTTCTTATGGATAATAAACACTTAAATCCATGATAGAAAAGTGTACATTTTGCCAAACTAACTAGAACTGGAGTTGGCAGGATTCAGTAATGTGCAGTAACATTCCAATTCTGTAGGTTACCACATGCATCTGCACATAGACAGGAGCTATCACAGGATTTACAGAAGTTTCATGCCTTTCAGAAGCAGAAAGAAACTCTGGGATCCTCCAGGACATCTCAAATGGCACAAAACATTTTGTTTAAGCAACTGGATCATACTCCAGACTTCTGGTTATTAAAAAAGCCAGATCAATTGGCTCAAATATAGATATTTACAATTAAGATGGACACCTCAGGTAATAAAAAATTGAATTTTACTTCATAACTATCACTGGAGTGTGTGAAGGCCTCACACTGAGTTTGATCAGAGCACTTAAAGCCTCTTTGAACACTTAGGGCATGGACAGTCTGCTTCAATATGTTACTGAACACGTTTTCCTACATGATTATATTTTCATTGCAGCATGCTGGCATCACACTTAGATCATGTTTGCAGAGGCTAGATCCATGACATAGCAGGTAAAGAAGCCTGACAACTAATTTTGCTTTTTAAATTTAGTTTATTCAGAAGTGCTTAAAAAATGTGCTAAAGTTGTCATATTAGAGATGTGCATACCCACAATTAGAGTTGTAGGCACATGTGAAGCAAATATACCCACTGTGTAAGGCAGCATCCAGGCAGATTGTTTGAAGATCTCATGCTAGCCTGATTAACCAGGGAATTAGATAGTCACCTGAAAAGTTTAGTAGGACTTACTTAACTTAACTCTTACTTCATTAACACCCTATTTGAAAATATCTGTGTATGCACAGATGTGGCCACTGAAATTAGTCCATGTCATAGAATTTTTTAACTACTTACTCCCAGGTTTTATTCATGAAGGCTCAAAAACTTTAAGAGTAAGCTGAGAGCACAAGATAAATTGGAATAAAATATTGTCTATTTTAAAATTGAATGTCTATAATTAATTTTCTGTACAATCCCCTTTATTTCATTATGGACAAATCAGACTGACCTTGATAATCTAAAATTTAATTGAGAAGCAGAGAATCCTGAGAATGACTTAAGCAAGGAACATTAATCAAGAGACAAGATCAAATAAGTAAAAAAGTAGTACAACTCTAAAAGTAAAAATAATAAATTTGAGTTAAAAAAATGATCATTTCTTCCTCGTTGACTACAGGGACTTATTATAGCTAATGACAGATATCTTAAACTGCATCTATCCTGTGGGATAAACAGGATACACAGCATGGTGTGTTTTACTGGATCACCTGGTTGTCCAGTTTTATTTACATGTACTGCAGCTCCTGTTTATGCCAGGATTGCTTTTGCCAGAAAAAAAAAAAAAAACACCTTAGAAATAAAATTCCTGATGTTTTATGAAGCTGTCAGATTTGGTTTCTTTCTGTTACTCTCACCCAATGTGGATATATTATGTCACATCATATTGTTTGGAAAAACTCTTAAATATGGCACATCTTCATTTTCAGTATACATTTACTAGTTTTAATCAAAGGAAGGTTCTGAGTTGCAAAAGTACCACTCTCTTATCGCAGTTTCTCAGAGCAGCTCCTGACTCCTTCCCTTGGTCATAGTATTAAATGTTTAAGTACACTTGGGGTTTGCTATGAGAAACCTGATCAAAAGAGTTTTAAATGTGAGTACTAAACTTATCTTTTAATTTCTTATTATTTTTCTACCCATAAAAATTAGTAATACCAATAATAATTATAAATTCAGAAATATGCAATTGTCACTCATCTTTGTCCACTTTAGGACAAAACAGTTGTTGCTAATGGAAGGAGAAATCAGCTTAAAATGTGATGAAAACATCTAAGAATGATTATCTAAGAACTGGATCAGAAAAGGATTTCTGGAGCATGTAAAATTCAAAATTTAAGAGTAAAAAGTACTGCAATTAAAAATATGTATTTCTATAATTAAATCAGAATTCCCAAGAAGCTGAAAAATTTCATAATGGAAGGTGTGCTGCTGGTTAACTACCAGTTCAGGCTGATAAAATTGGCAATTCAATGAAAATTCAACTTCCCTTTGGCATGCTAGTTTTAAATAGGTTTTGAAATTATTCTGTTTTTGTAGTTTTGTGGGCTTTTTTTAATTTTGGAAGTTTTGTTGTTGTTGTTTTTTGTTATTTTTTTTCCTTCTGGTGTTTCAAAGGGCAAAAAGTTAGGTTTTTAATTGTACCACAGTATAAGGGGTTTGTTATACCCTGAGCAGCTGTGACTATTCTCTGAAAACTTCTGACAGTTCATCACAGTATGGAGTAAACTGCATTCTACTAAATATTATTATGGATAACAGTAATAAGAGATTGGTTTTTTTTTTCTTTAGGCAGAGTACAGTGCAAGTAAAGCTAAAAAGCCTCCTGAGAATCAGTTCATCCCTGATTCTGCATACTGTAAGTTTAACATGTTTTGCTACAAAGCTGATAACATCATGGCAGCTACCACACTACTTAGAGATTTCAGCCTGGCATATTCAAGGTAGAATAAAAGTCCACCTTCTCAAGAGGAAGGAGTGTAAGGGGGTATTATTCTCTATCACTGTGTAAGGGTCCCTATATATCTTGGGGACTTTCTTGCCATGTGTAGAACATATTAATGTCTCATTTGAAAAGGGTCTTTTGAAATGAAATTCCTGTTCTTTGCTTTTTTAAAATTTAATTTTTGTATACCTTCAGTCCCTGTAAAATATTTTTAATCCTGAAAAGGTACTGGTTATTAATGGAGGGATAAATTCTACTACAAAAATTATGAATTTTACTTGCCTTTAGCAGATTTCATGTTGATTTATCTGGCTGATTTTTCATCTTTTATGGAAATAAATTGAACATTTCTAACTAGCTTCCTCAATATTATTATTTACTATCTGTTTTTAATATGTCATTTGATTAGTTGCTTCTTTAAATTAAGTGAGACCAGTTTGTTTTGTTTAGATTTTTTTTTTTACTCATGGTTATTTGCTCATGTAGGTCCCATTGCTTATTAAGATGCTAGAAAAAAGTTTATTAGACTAATTCTTCTAGAAAACACACAGTATTTTGCCTAAAAGTGAAAAAGGTCTTTATTTTCTGCGGTTGTTTATCGCTGGGAATATGTAAAACTACCCATAGTTTAATTAGGTAGCATTGAATAGTTTAATAAAGGCCAGATAATACTAGACAACTTGTAATATTTTCAAAATATTAAAATATATATTTTTGTTGAAATTCTGTATTATTATTATTATTATTATTATTATTATTATTATTATTATTATTATTATTATTATTATTATAAAATGCATAAGTTTCCATTTTTTATATTTAAAAATATTAAACCATGCTGTGGCTACAGGGCCTTGTATATATATAAAATCAATCTAAATTACATAATGATTTTATTATACCACAGTTATGAAGGAGAGGTAAGTCTGAAAGTTAGGGCAGGATTCAGCAGCCCACATGTAGATGTTTTGTGTCATTTGAGGTCTCTGGGGTTGTCAAGGATATTCATATAAGTTTGTCAAACACAACACTGATTTTCTGACAGACTCGTGACTTTTTATCTAATCCTAGTATGGTCAGGTCACCAAAAACAAAGAAAAAACCTCTCTATTAGAAGCTGAGTCCTACCCTTGGCAAGAATTCTGGTGAGTTCTTACAAGGGAAAGAACTTGAAGGATAGTAAGATATAGAAACTCTTTAAAATGCTGTCTATTCTAACATTCTAGAGAATTTTAAATAGACCCATGTGTAACCTTCTGTGGTTATACACAGACCAAGTTTAAGATTCTGTAGGTGAGCTCAGTGTCCAAGCACCCATCAGGATCAGCAGAATGACAACAGACTGCATGAAACCTAGGTAGCAGAGCCTTTCCCAAAAAGACTTATGTGGAGTGGGATTCCATTCTCTGCATGAAGGCATCTACTAATTTCTAGGCTCAGTGAGATCCTTGCTGCAGAAGGAGGTAGATTTTTGCCATTTGCTGTGTGTTTTGTCTACATGGCAGAGGTATGGTAGCAGCGGGGCAGGGGAGGGAGTGGTGCTTGTTTCAGGGGTGGCTGCTGTGAGGAGCTGCAGAAATATTGTCCATGAGAGACAAGGCCAAACAAACCTGCTCCTGGCCATGGCTGAGCCCATCAGCACCAGTGATAGTGCCTCTGGGATAGTGCATTCATGAAGGGGAAAAAACCCCTGCACAGCCTCAGCCAGAGCAGAGGAGTGAGAATACAAGAAGGAAGCATTGCTGATTTTGTTAGATTGTAGTGTGGCTGTAATCCCCACATATTGCAATCATATCAGAGCTCGTAGAAGTTAATTGAAGCAGATATGCCTTTTATAAAAACAGACTTTATGCCTCCCTTTGACATTGTACTGTGAATCAGACATGGAGATATTTACAATGCAATAAAGCAAAGGAACATACTCGTTATCAGGCTGGAGCTGGGAAACTTTGTGGAACATTGTATATTTACATCCTGGTTATGCTGCAGACTTACAGCAGTGCCTTGAATAAAACAGGCGCTAGATCCAAATGGGAAATCAAAAAAAATAGACTCAAATGCAAATTTTAATAAAATATGCTTAGATTCTGCCCAGTCTTAGAAATGCCTTGTGGCCTTATGTTTGCTATTATGGTGATAAATAAAAGGGAAGCATTGGAAATACAAATCTTTTGGGACCCAAAAAACACGTTATACATCTGTCCTAGTTACATCTAGGGCAGAGTTTATTTTTTTTTTAGCACTTATTAGAGTGTTGTCTGTGGTTTGGATTCAGAATGGGTATGGTACTGATGTTTTCATTTTTGCTAAATTGCGTTTATCCTAAGTCAAGGGCTTTCTTTCCCCTTCCTCATCTCATGCTTTACTGGTGAGAAGCTACACAAAAGAAACTGGAGATAGCATATCTGGGACAGGTGATCCTTTCCAAAGGGGTATTCCACACCACAGGTCATGCCCAGTATATAAACTGGGAGGGGAGTTACTAAGAAACGTGGCCAATTTGTGTTCAGTTAGAGGGGACTGGCATCAGTCATCAGGTGGTGGACAGCATATTAGTTGTTAGTTTCCTTTTAATTATTTGTTTGTTTCCCTTGTATTATCATTACTATTATTATTTACCATTATGATTGTATTTGACTTTATTTTCAGTTATTAAACTGTTCTTATCTTGACACACAAGCTTTATTTCAATCCTCTTCCCCATCCTAACAGGGTGGGGGGAGAGAGGAGGGGATTGGGTGGAATGGCTGTGTGGTGCTTAATTTCCAGCTAGGCTTAAACCACAACAACAGCTGATGCCTGTTTACAAAGCATATTACTGAAATAATATTGCAAGTGTTAGAAAGCTAATCTGTGGCTTCTGTGTTGAAAGCGTTTCTATTTATATTTACAAAACACAACAATTTTCTGGGACAGTCATACTCCAGATAATTAAGATACTAACTTAAGACACCCAGCTAAATATAACTATTTAATTTGGTAACATTTTGTTCACGGGACTTAATTATGTTTTCACATAGCTAATGCTGACAAGTTTATTAACTACCTCTATTTGTTTAGCAAGCAGGATGGATGAACCTGCAATGCATCATGGGTTGACTAATTTTTCCAAATGCTACATTGTGTCTTTGTTTTCTTTTTGTTTTTATTCTTCAAATAAAATTCTTTAAATAAAAGTTTTATTTAAAACTTTTAAAATATATTCACTAGTTTGCTTTCTACTGATCTACTTCTTAGTTTCTGTCTTAAAACACTTGTCCTCAAAAATATACACATCTTCCTAAAACAATAGAATAGTAAATTAGATCAGAAGGATCAATAAATAATTGCTCTTGATCTTTTTTATAATTCACATTTATAATTTATAATTTCTTCTCTGGTACTGTTGACTTGTCCTAGTCTTGCAACCTTCTGGGTCTTCCTTGACTACAAATTTTCAACTTTAATTGTTTTGCAACTTCAACTTTTAAAGTTTGTGCTGGTCCTTTTCCTGTATTCCAAAAACTAAGACATGAAGATTCTCAAGAATCTTCTGGCTATTTTAGTAACATACTAGGACTAGAATTCTGCCTAACTCTCACTTAAGTAAGATGATTAAGGCTATTGATGTTCAGTCCTTGGATTCTTGGATTCTTCAACAATATATTGATAAATAGTAGTTCTTTGCACTGTTTATGTGTTTTTATAAGAATGTTATTGTTTGTTGTGTATCATGGTAACATTTGAATTTTTTCTTAGAAAAAAAATTCACTTTTTTCTTTCAATTTACACTTTTCAAATTACACTTAAAAGTAAAAGCTAAAAGCTCCTACTTAGGATTTCATACACACTGAGTATTTTTTTAAAAAATAGTATTATGTCTTTATTAGTGATATGTTTAGGAAAAAAAAATCAAACAATTAATTTTTAAATGATATTTTATGCATCTCTTTTTATTTCATCTTACTCTTTTGCTTAGTATGTTGACTCATTGTAACTAAATTTTTGGAAACATTTGAGAGTTCTATAAAAATCATGATTGAATGTGCAGAAAGTTATTTTAAAATACTGAATTGAATCACATTTCAGTTCATCACTGACTTGTACATGTGGGACATGGAATTTTGGCTGCCTAAAGGGGTAATGAGTAGGAAGGAGTGGGAGTGCTCTGAGCTTCCCATCTCCTTACAATTAATAGGTCATAGAGATATCTCTACTTTCCAATATCTTTTTGCACAGTTTTGCAAGAGGTAATTATGGTCTATAAATAAACAAAAAGTAGGTTTATTATGCTCTTAGAACTTACACTAATCCAACATAGTCATTGGAACAGTTAAATGTAAAATAGGAAATTAGAATATTTAAGAATATTAACATCAGCAGAACAAGACAGAAAATATGTTGCAATTAGATACAGAAATAAAAGATTTGAGTCTAATTTTAGCAAATGATGATGACACAAGGAATTAATCTAAATTCTGAGAGAGGAATCCAGGAAGTTATTTTGCAAAAGTAATTTTAATGCAGTATTATTATTATATAAAAATACTGTGTTGATCTTTTTTTATCTGCATTTTTCTCCAGTTTTCTTTGCAAAAATATGTTGATTCTTCTTGCTGCTCTGGGGATATTGAGTCAACTTGGGGGCTGAAATTGGACTTTGAGATAATAATGTCTCAAAGTGTTTACAAATACATTTTCTTATCGTTAACAAAAGCAGCATTTCTCTATGACAAATAAAAAGTACCAGTTTAGGCTTGCAGATGGAATATTCGACAAGGTTGTAAATCTGCAGTTTGGACTGATTATATGTGGAACTCAAAGAATTTTAATCTCTTTAACAATTAACTTCCTGAACAATGTTCATATATCAGCTATGGCAGAAGGCAGCTTGTTAATAAGTGAATATCCTTTCCTCCTCTTCCATTTGACCTTGTAGAGCGCTTTCCAATAAAATAACTTACTTGAAGCCTTATCTTTTGGGGAATTTGAAACAGAAACAGACATAGATGAGAAAACAGAAGAGAGGAAAATAGCTTACTGAATATAAGATTTGAGGTTATGAGTAGCATCAAATAAGATAAGTAAATCTGTGACCATGTAAACAAAATTACCATTATATCTGCTATGATACCAAGATGGTTTCCAATTATATTAATAGAATTATTGCCTTTTTCCCCTACCCTTTATTTTCTGATTTTTTGTCTACACTCATTTATTCTCATATATTCTATTTTAGTTATGAGTTTTCTAGCTATGATTTTATAAGACAATAATAATAGGTGGAAATTTTGTTAACAAGGTCATACTGTGTTTCACAGTTTGGAAGAATATTTATCTTGGTGTTTTAACAGTTTGTTTTAAAGTATTTTTTACAAAGTCCTGATAAAGTCTGGTCTCACCTTACCCTCACAGAAAGTCTGAGGATGATCAGAAGTCTAGTGGACACTTAGTCCACTTAGTAGATCATCTTACTGTGCTCATGGCCACTTCAATGCAGCCTCCAAGAAGTGCTGGTGGCTAAAAGCCAAACTGCAGCAATAATTGCAGTAGCACTAGCAGCAACTGCATGAGTAGCAGCCACAGAGAAAATATCTATAACTTGCTTTTTTTACAGGATACCTTGCCTAAGGAAGATCAGTCGATTTTAATATAGAAAGCAGGAAAGAAAAAAAGTCTCTATGAAGTGTCTAAGAGAAATAGCAATATGAATTAGGTCCAAGATGGCATAATTGACAGGCAGAAATCTATATATTTGTTTTTTTAAAGAAAACCTAGCCTCACTTTCTCCATATAACCACTCCTGTCTTCATGGAGCTTCTTATTAAAAGGCGACTAGAATTTGATAAATGGAACGTTAAGTGCTGTAATAGCCATGCTTTCAGAACAAATATTGTGTAGTAATCCAAGTGACTCTATTAATATGTTTGAAATGAAGAAAAAAATGTCAAAAGCTATAAATTACCTACATAAAGCTATCATTTACTAAATGTCTCCCCAGTTCTACCCTGTCACTCTAGATTGCAAATGCTATATTGCTGGTTTCTACAAAAGATCTTTATGCTAATTAAACTTCAAGTGCTTTGCTTTGCCTAAAAATATCACAGGTAGCTTTTGAAGCAATATTTTATTTCTTTGTTCCTGGCTGTTTGTCTCTTCCATTGGAGACAACTTGTTAGAATTGCGAGACTGAATAAATCTCAGTCAAAGAAATAAAACCACAGGTATGCAAACACAATGAAATTCCACAAATTATTGTGATGTTTTATATTCAAACAAATGCAATTAAGAAAAGAATGTTGTAATCTCTACTACAGTTCTGCCTTTCAGTACAGACAAATATAATTCATACATGCGAATGTGTACATTCAAAAATGTCTTTAGAAGGAGAAGAAATAACAAATCACTGAAATAATAGATTTTAAAATGGATTAATTTAAACTGTGTCCATGAATATGTACTTTAGAAGACAATATCAGCTCCAAGTGTCAAATAATGAAACTTAGGACAGTTCTGGTATGACCTTTATTTACTAGGTTCACACTGGACAAACATGGTTTTCTGACTAGTGATTGCAAAGGCATAATGTAAATATTGTTTCAGAAAAACACCTCAAACAACAAAACACAAACAAAAACCCAAAAAAAAAAAAAAAAAACAAAAAAAAAAACCACACAAAAAAGGTAAAAACAGGTATTTGTGCCTGGAAGGGATGAACTCCTTAAGTAGCTTCATAAGCACCACTCTACTAAGAAGGGATGCAAAAGTAAATAATGAGCCATGTAGGGATGACTCTTAGTGGAGCCTGCAGAGGACACACAACCAGTACCATACTAACTCAGAACTCAGCAGTGGGAAATCATCTCAGGCTGTTAGACTGTAGCTGAAAGGAATGCTCTTCTACTTAGGATCAATTTCTTAGTCAAAGAAACTAGTGCTCTCAGCCCTCAAGTACTAATAATTTTGCCTCACTTCACAAGCAACAAACTAGAAATGGATCAACATATGTCATAAAATTTTTCAAGACTTGTAACACTGACAGTAATAATGAAAACGAAAGTGAAACCCCAAAGCAAAATTTAAATATTACAAGACATTTATACAGTATTACCTTCCAAGTTTCACTATTAAGATAATAAAATAATGTTGACATCCATGAAACCATTCCACAACTTGAAAATTATATTTTGTTTCTGATCAGATTAGCACTGGGAAAAAGTGTTTTGGGTTTTTTTCCTTGTCAAAATACTCTGTACAAAGTTGAGATATGTAAAGGGCTGCTGGCAATTCCTTTTGATACTCCTTTATTTTGAGAATTTTTATGCCCAGGATGCTATGATGTTGCTATTAATGTCAGCTGTCTGCTGGAAGAACGGTGAGCTTATAAAAAAGATTTTTCAAATGCACGGAAGAAGAAAAAAGCAATAAAAGGTAAACCAAATGCAATAAGGACAAGAAAGAAAAGCAGCTTTGATAAAGTATGCAGTCTACACTAACTAAAAGCACTAGAAGGTGACCCTACATTTTTCCCCCATTTATTTCCTTTTTTACAGTTCTATGTCATCAATTGAAATCATTTTGAGTACTGTTGTTTTAAGATCCTAACAGAAAACATTTTTTTTTTCATTCTTTGCACAGCAGCCAAAACAACAATAAAAAAAGGAAAAGTAAAATAATAAATTTTATTTTTCAAATCAATTGTAGATTGAGAATTTAAGGTACAATAATGGATTGCAAATGATTTTATTATAACAAATATAAGAGATTAATGAAAACTGAAATAAATTGCACATGTCTTTATTAGGGGAAATGAGCATTAATTTCATGCTAATGCTGTTGTTAACTTACATTATAAATTCTCTAATTCATTCTTAAAAGACTGCTGGTACCATCAACTATTTAATAGACAACAGACTTTTGGATATGTTATTATTATGTTTTAATTGGTTTTCAAAATTACCATTGTGCTGAATTGGAAAACATAAATCGTTTTCATAATAAAAGCTTTTGTCTCAGAGAATGCAGAACTGTTTAAGTCTTGGAGCTTTTCACTGAAACAAACATTTGAGTAGTGCTTCTGCTAGAAATAATTTTTATGGAGTATTCTGATGCAAGGAAGACAGCAGCAACAAGTAGCTAGCAGAAAGCTAAAGGAGAATGAGAAGGGTTATCTCTTTGTCTTGCACCCCATATTCAGATCTAGAGTAATGCAATACTCCTCTCCTTGAACAATTTGTAGAGATGTTAATGTGTTTCTCTCTAAGTAGTATTGGAGTGCTTGAGTAGAGATGAGAGAGAGAAGGCATGAACAGAAGTCATTCTGTGTTTGGAGTATTGTGCTGAAACTTATTCTGGTCAAAGGGTTGAACAACCTTACTAGTCCTGTACAGCAAGAAGAGTTTTGCCTTTTAGTTGGATGTAATATGAAACCTCTCTAGTAACTATATCAGGGTTGTGCAATAAGAAAGGCATCTAGGATTGTGGATGCAAGTGAAACAACAAATAGGGATATGAGAAAAACTAAAAGTGTAACCCACTAACCTGAAACTTAATTGTAACTGATGCGGACTTGGGCACAGACATATATTTATGTGATTGCTCTATTCTGGCCAGCTATCTGTGAATGACATTTTTATCTCAATTCAAAATATGAATCTAGATTTTTTAAGTTAAGAGATTATTTTCTTAGTACTTGGGAGAATGTCGTGGTTTAGGAATGGTACTCCCCAGTTCAGTGCCCTCACCAAACTTTTCCAAACCATATGCAGATCACTAGCTCTCCCTCTTCGTCTCTCCCTTCTCACTTGGGTGCTTGAATTGAGAATTGAAGGCACAAAAGGTGAAATCACAGGCTGAAATAAGAACAATTTTAATCAAAACAGCAGCAAGATAAGAAAACAAACATGAGGAGCAACAATACTAATAACAAAAGTGTACAAAGAGAAGGTGTAAGTTACTCACCAAGCTCAGGACAATGAAACAGCAGTGGATGGACCCTATTCCCACCATGCTTCCTTCCCATCTGGAAAGGGACACCCTTCTTCTAGGGAGCAAGAGAGTCTCCTCCCCAAGGCAATAACATAAGATGTTATGGAATAACATTAGGGTCTTTGCCATGCCTACACAAGTTCAGGCTCTGCCCCTTCATGGCTAGTGTGGAAAATTAACTCTGTCCTTGGCTGTAACCAGAAAAAAGAAATTAAAACTCATTTGCATTGCAAATCAGATTGAGAATTAAAAAAAAAAAAAACAAAAACAAAAAAAACCCACACCCACACATGTTTTTTAATAAGTTATAGATTGTCATATAAAGTTTCAGAATAACTAGAAAATGCAGAATGTTTTTGGCAAAGAATGTCATAAACTTTGAAGATGGGTTCAAAGTCCAGACTCCAAATATTTAACTGTGTCTGAATATAAATGTTTAAGCTTCCATAAAGGATGTAGGGCTTAGATGAATTGTCAATAAATTGCTTTAGTCTTAAGTGCAGTTTGACATAGAACACTATCTTGCCTGAGTTCCAGTTGCCAAACTGTGAGAGCAGAGATCAGCTGCAGGTCTAGCCTAATGAAAATGTCTCAAATACCCTAAGGAGTTTCCAATGACATTTGATACTTATGTTTGTTTCTGAGAAATTACCCTCTAATTAACAGTGTTGGGATTTGATCTCTCAGTTTAAGGTAAATATCTACAGTTTGTCACATGTATAGCCCTCTGAATCAGTGATTTACCAGCTTTAACAAACTGGATCCCATGACTAAATTTAGAAGCCTGCAGTCTCAAGCTCTGTCCAAACTCCAAAATTTAAATACATTAGTCAATGCAAATGGATCCTGTTTTAAATATTCCATAATTAGTGGAGAGGAAATGGTACAATGTTTTCTCTGTTTTAGGCATTTGTAATGCAACTGGTTGTACTATTCATTGAAAAGCCATAGAAAAAAAAGATATACATCAAGTTAGTAAAAACAATACAGATTTTTCATTATATATGGATATCCCTCACCAAACTTTCTCTAAATCTAAAGTTCAAGAGGATATATCTATTCCAAAACTGCTTACATCAAGGGTTCAGCCATTTGAAAATAAGCAAAACATTCAGAGACTGCTCACATACTTTGGATTCTATGCTCTGAGTCTAGAGATTAAGAAGAAGAAAACTATACTGGGGAGTTTTATAGAAGTGTAGTGAGTCTTTACTTCAGGGACAGCTATTATTTTCTCTCATGCTTGTTGCCCAGGCAACAGCTTATGCAGTGATCACTCTTCACCAACATAAAGCATTAGCCTAAAAGTGTAGAGATTTAGCTTTAGATAGAATAGAACAGCAGAGAACTATTTCAGTCGAAAGGGACATAAAGGATTATCTAGTCCAACCGTGTAACCAATTCAGGGCTGCCCAAGCTAAGGAATATTATTACGGGTAGTGTTCAAATGCTTCTTAAGTAGGCTTGGGGTATCAACCTAATCTCTAGGAACCCTATTCCAGTGTTAGACTGCTTCTTGGTAAAGAAATGATTCCTAATATCCAGTTTGAACCTTCCCTGACACAGCTTTAAACCATTCAACATGTCCCATCACTAGGTACCAGGGAGAAGAGATCAGCACCTCCCTCTCCACTGCAGCTTCTTCCTCAGGAAGCTATAGAGCAATGAGGGTGACCCTCATTGACCCTCAGCCTCCTTTTCTCCAAACTAGACAAGCTCAAAGCCCTCAGCTGCTCCTCACAGGACATTTATACCAGCCCTTTCACCAGCTTTGTTGCCTTTCTCTGAATGCATTAAAACACCTTCACATCCTACTTAAATTCTGGGATCCATAACTACACACAAGGAGAGGCTGCACCAGCACTGAACACAGCAGGATAATCACCTTTTTTGACTGTATGGTGATGAGTATTTGATGCACTCCAGAATGTGATTTGCAACACTGGCTCCTAATGAACCTGTTGCTGACCAGTATCTACAGGTCCCTTTCTGGAGAGCTGCTTTACAGCCACTGCTCCATCAGTTCATACATGTGCTCTACCAGTTTGTACTTCAGCCAGTTCCTCACCCAGTGCACTGTGAGCCCACCCATCCCACAGCTGGTTGGTGTGTCCAGGAGGATCCAGGAGTGATAATACCAAAACCCTATAAAATCCTCAAAGACTACACCCATTGCATTCCCTTCATCCCAATAGGTTGGTGAAACAGGGATATGAAAACAGTAAAGCAGGAGCTTTTCTTTATGAACCCATTTTGACCGTGACTAATTAGGCATTATTCTTTAAATGCTTTTCAATAGTAGCCTGTGTAATGTTATCCATAATTTTTCCAGGAACCAGGCTAGACTAATAGTCTAGGAGTTCTTCCACTGACTCAGTATATAAAGCTGGGGGAAGGAAGAGGAAGGGAGGTTGGAGTGGTGAGGTTTGTCTTCTCAAGTAATAGTTATTCCTGGTGGACTCCTGCTCTCCTGGAGATGGCTGAACACCTGCCTGCCCAAGGGAAGTGGTGAATTAATTCTTGTTTTGCTTTGGTTTTGTGCATGGCTCTTCCTTTTCCTATTAAACTGTCTTTATCTCAACCCACAGGTTTTGTCACTTTTCTCCCTCCCACAATCCAGCAGAGACCAGGGGGTGGGGTGAGAAGGGCATGATCGAGCTGCTATGTGGTTCTTGGATGCCAGCTGGGATTAAAACAGAACACCTTATTTAGGAATTGCTTGCTTAGTCTTTCTACAAGACTAATTTGGAGATACTGCAATAATCTAAGGCTGCCAATGCATAGTGCTTAGCATTTATTTTGAAGTATGTATATAAAAGCCAGGGCCAAAAGATCAGAAAGGAAAATGCAAACACAAAATCAATTTCTGCTCTGCAATCCATTTGATGATGAAATTAGAAAATTTGGTGCAGATAGCTCTTTTGGCAAACTGACCTCTTTCAATTCCCCTGATGATACCCATCACATAAAGTTATTTTGTGAACTTTTGTTTTCAACAGTAGGTTTTCCAAAGAGGTTCCCAGAGGAAAAATGTTTTTTTATCAATGATAATATTTTTAAGAAACCAAGATTCTTCATGGATCCCAGGTGTTCCTGGCTCACTTGGTACAGGCAAGTTAAGAGACAGCATTCTAAAAAAATCTGCCAAAAACTTCCGTGTGAGAGAGAGTTCAGAACTGCAGCAATACTACTGAGCAAACTGAAACAAATATAAGAATATAATGTTTGATACCTAATGTTTGATACCTGAGTCAATAAATTCGGACAAGTTTTAACACATACTAGAATGACCAGGAAAATTTCAAAGACCTAGGGAGTTTCTGCTATTCAGTACCCTCTTTCTGGAATTCCATGAGGTGTAAAATAAAATTCATCATTATAATATAGAACACAGATCATTTAGGGTTCCAGCACACAGTAAAACACATGCCTGCTGGGCAATTTTTTGCAGCATGGTTGTCTAGAAAAACGACCATCAGTGAAATTGGCAGTTACTACCAAATATCTTCTTTCTTCTGTTCTATTGATAAGAAAAACCTGGTCATGGAAATAATTTTAGCTTATTTGCTATCAAAATCCTGAAGTGCTTTCCTGTGATAACTTTAACTACTGTCCATATTATTTTATCTGATTGTGTTTTCTCTGTTTAGACACAGGTTTCAAGTATTGCAAGGAGGGTAGTCTGGTAAGGAAATGATGAGACAGCTTTTTGGTTTCCCAGGGTTATTTTCCACAGTGTCAATGCCTATGTACGTGGGAGCTAAGGTGTAAAAGATGTTCTCTCTCTCTTAATACAATAGAACAGTAGGAAGCCTCAGAAGGACAGAAGAAAAAGAAGGAAAGGGAAAGCTTCTCCTTATGCTCTTCCTGGTGTTGCAGAAATTATAATACCCAAATATATAAAATCAGAATCTGCATTAAAGGTAGTATGAGTCCTTATTGCAGTAATGGGATGTTTATTCTTTCAATGCTTTCTGTAGAAATGCCAGAAGCAAATCACACTTATCTGAAACAAATCTGAAGAGAGCAAGATCTGATATATAGGGGATTAGTGAACTCAGAACACAGGGATCAAAGTACTGAGAAATAATGTGTGTGAAAGACAGAGTCAATGGGAGATGTGAGAGGAGACAGGAGGTCTGTGATTCTTCTGAGAAGCTGAGACACTAACTGGTTTGGCTTTTTTTAAGGTCAAACAGTAGTAATGAGGGTTTCTCTGTGAAGGGACTGCAACATTTGTTTTCTTTCCATGATGGCTTTGAAAACCTGACTTTGTCCCCTCAGGAGATGTGCACAACTTACTGAGCTTTCATGTGACCTAGGAAAATCACACATATATTTGATGGAGAACAAAACAAACCATTCTGTGTGAGGGTGATAGTGAAGGCCTAAGTATATGAGAAATTGTGGCAGTGTAATGAAAGACCACGGTAACAACTTCCAATTTGGGCGCATACTGGATGAGAAGAAGTACACAACTGCACATAAAGGTTTGTGGTTTTGTGGTAGGGTGACCCTGGCTGGATTCTAGGTGCCCACCAAAGCTGTTCTATCACTTGTCATCCTCAACTGGACAGAAGAGAAGTAATATAACAAAATGTTTATAGTTGAGATAAGGACAGGAAGAAATCACTCACTGATTACTGCCACAGTCAAACCAACCTCAACCTGGGAAATTAGTTTATTATCAAAGTAGGAAAATGAGAAATAAAAAATATAAAAACACAAAAACACCTTCATTCCACTCCTTCCTTCTTCCCAGGCTAAATATCACTCCCAGTTTTCACTGTGTGCTCCCACACAGTGGCACAGGGGCACTCGATTGCGCACTGCAGTCAGTTCATCATGCATCTTCAGTGCTTCTTCCTCTTCCAGGGAAGGAGTCCTCTCACTTCCACACTGCTCCAGCATGGGATCTCCTATGCTGGAAGACAGTCCTCCATGAACTTCTCCAGTGAGATTCCTTCCACTGGGCAGCAGTTCTATATGAACTACCCCAGGTCCCTTTCCACGGGTCCAGTTCTTCAGGAGCAGACTGCTCTGCTTCACTGTGGGTCTCCTGCAGGGTCATAGATCCTGCTCGAGCACAAACCCTCCACAAGATCAGAGTAACCTTTGGTCATGAATTTTCTCCAGAGCGGGGTGCTCCACAGGCTGAAGTTGGATCTCTCATCCACTGTGGACCTCCACGTTCTGCATGGGGACTGCTGCTTTACCATGGTCTTCACCAGTGGCTGCAAGGGAATATTTACTCTGGTGCCTGGAGCACCTCCTCTCCCTCCAGTTTCACTGATCTTGGAGTTTCCAGATAACTGATTTTAGTTGGTGCAAAAATGTATATATGCTGAAAAAATCAGCTTTTTCTGAGTATTAAACTTTATCTATGATGAATTTTTTTCCTAAATTTTGTTGGATCAGAACATTCCTGAAATTTCAGTCTCTCATATTTACTTCTACTCATAGGGAATTTCAATGTTAGGCTTGCTTGTAAATTTTCTTTTATTTTTTAGTCAATCTAATTTTACGGTCATTTGAATGCTGGCATTCCAACCTACCTAATGCATTTCCCTTAATATTTGTAATTATATCATGGATGACATGTTTTACGGATGCATTACCGTACAGACTCTCCTACTGAATCCATTTGCAGTGAATTGTGTACTTGAGCATTGTTTTGTGTGCAGTGCTTCTCAAGCATGTAAAAATCTCACTTTCAAAACCTTTCTCCAGTATTTCATTATCCAATATGTTTGTCCCCTTTTTTTGATAATTTTATGAGTCTTATGTAATTAATACCAAGTCTTACTTTTGTAAGAATTACTCTCTGTACTATCCCTCTTTCAATTTATAGCACTTCCTTCTGCAAGTAAGACCACACTGGTTCAGTTGACAACACTTTTTATCTATCACACCATGGATGAGACAGTCAAAGACCAAAAAAAAAAATGTATATAAGAGTAGAGGATAATAATTCCTTGAAGAAAAAGAATCTGTGATTAAGGATACACAGGCAGATAAAAAAAGATGCAAAAGAAAACCTGCCTCTATAAGTAAAAGGTCTGGGCTCATAGTTTCACAGAGGTAGAGCTTTTATGCTTTAAATCATATAACATCTCTCCACTTGATTCCCTTCCAGTTTGTGACCCTCTACTTTTCTCTCCTGAAGTGATATTTCTGCATAATTTCCTCTATACACAAGGATCCAACTATTTTAATGTTAATGACTCAGAGTCCTCACTTTTCACTTCTGACCTCTCTCTTCTGTTTAATCCATCATCTACCATCTCCATTTTAACATAGCTCATAATGATGTTCCTATTTTCTTCTAATAATCCTCAGGAGGACCTCTGAATATAGAAGTATTCATATGAATAAGACAATTTTATTTTAACTTTGAGCTCTTCTATCTGGGTTTTGAATCTCAGAAGGACAAAGTGCAAGACTGTTCTAATCAATGAGTTGTGAAATTGTTCTGTATCTCATGCAGCTCTATACATTTTCCTTCTTGTTTAATATTTAAAAAAGAAATATGCAAGGCACTATTGTACGTAAGTTGCAAAGGACCTTATACTCATTTAGCACAGACATTTTCTACTGCACAAAATCAGGTCATATAATCTTTTAAAGTAATTCATTGAGCTTTCTTCAATTTTTGTACTTTTTATCCTCTGTTTCTCACAGAGAGATTTTTCAGAATCTCATTTCTCTGATTGACGTTAACTCTATGTAATCTAAATTTATTCACAGACACCTTGTATCTATTTATTTTGTGTCTGTATTGTCCTACAGCTTACTTTTTTGCCCAGTGCTAACTTTTGAGTCAACAACTTGGTGCAAGTTAGCCAAAAATCTTTAGAAGTACAGCCTTAACAGCAGGAAATGCATTACCTAAATTAAATGTACAGAAGTGTAGCACTCATCCCAGCCTCAGCACCAAGTCACAAAAGCAGCCCCAGGCAGTAACAAGACCACACGCATATATTCTTCTGCACTAAATGGACGACAAGAAGTGGTTAAATCTACACATTTAAACCTGGTTAGTGATTCTGTTTAACAAGGTCAAGTAGTGCAGAGAGATTTGTCACCACTACCTTGACAGCAGAGTGCCATACCCACACACAACATCCAGTTCTTATAAAGTATTTCTGTGAATTAAATAGGATGGCCTTATTGGCAGAGTGCAGAAAACAGTCTGCAGTTAGTCACCATCAGAATTACACAGGAATTTTGTTCGTTTTCTCCAAAAGAAGTCCTGGAAGGGAATTAACATTTCTACAATGCAGTTCATTGGCTAAGCAGAACTGAGGAGTAATCTGAGATAGTTTAGGAAGTTTTACAGATGTCAGAGGTATGCTTCCTCTAAATAAAAACTCATTCTGAAAGGTAGGTGATTTTATATGATGAAGAAAGAATGCTATAAGTTACATATTTTTGTTAAAAAATCATTATATATTATCATTGTTTAATGCTAACTCCATCCATTAATTAAGTCCTTTGTTCCTGCTTAATAAGATAATACCAAGACTGGGAATATTTAAAGAATATATTCTCTTTGTTTTGCTTTGGGGTTTTTAGTAGATTTTTCTCCTT
>NC_031768.1:44185647-44191911 GCF_001522545.3 Parus major
TTCTTTCTTTCTTTCTTTCTTTCTTTCTTTCTTTCTTTCTTTCTTTCTTTCTTTCTTTCTTTCTTTCTTTCTTTCTTTCTTTCTTTCTTCCTCATCCTGTTGTTTTATAGATTACTTAAGAGTAATTTGGAGTAGCCAAGTTTAGGTTTACATGAGCCCAAAATGTTAGAACCAACCACTTCTAAAATTTCACAGGGTTCCTGATTTTCTGCCTCTATGCAACTGCTCTGCATGAATATGTTACTTCCTGTGCTCTCACTGTCTAACATAGATCCAGTATAACTGAGTGATCTATGCCTACATCTCTTACTATGGCATGCAGAATTCTGACCTGAAAGCCTACTTAGCAGTTTAATTGACTTCTGTAAGCATGGTGTGCACTGAATCCGCTGATTTCACTTCAGTGGAACATTTGTGACACCTTTTGGTGCTGTACATGTATTTTAACAGCTCTTTAGTACTGTACATGATAGATTCTTAGTTAAGGGAATCCTCCTACTCCTCAAGGACACTTTTACATTTGCATTTAAAAGTTACTGAATAAAATTCTTATGGAAAAGTGGAAGAACATAGCAGACAAAAGCACTTTTCCATCCTGAGGCAGTCTCTCTGGCACTAGACTACAAAAATCAAGCTTCCTTTTACTTGGTTTCTCTCCTACCCAATAAATGTTGCATTCTTCTCTGCATAATGGTATAATTACAGCAGAGTACTTCCTAATGCCTATCTAAATGGGCTTCCAAATTTATTTAAAAATCTGTGAATTCCCTCATGTCATTATATGCTGATTGCACAGCAGAGTTAGAAACCTCTACTAAAGATAAACTGCATCGTCTTTTTTAAGACATGTATATATGAATAAGAATTGAAACTTTTCTCTATTCATTGCTTTCTGCTAAGATGTAAACCTCCACAAGCAAGAGAAGATCTATGGAGAAAAAAGAAATGAAGAATGATGCGGTAGAAATTAAACCTGCTCATTTTTTGTATGAATGAGGTATTTTAGTATGTCTCTCCATCAGTAACATTTATGATTCACTGCTGTTTTTCCAGCTTTTCATAATATTAGATGTGGAACATGTGCTATTAAAGGTGGTATTCACCTTCACAACAGAATCAATGCTTCAGTCACTTCATTTTATTTGCAGAAACAGGGTTATTTATCTATGGTGTAGGTATCTTAGAGTCCAACAAAGAGAAAAAGACTATATAACAAAACTAAATATTTGTCTTGCAACTGTGGTAAAACGTAGGAAAGAGCATGGTGGTGGAAAACTCTTTACTACAGAATTAGTGGGAAACTTACTGAATAGACTTTGGATAGTCTATACTGAGTGTGAAGAGTTAAATAATAGAAAAATGATAAAAAATATGGAAACAGTTAATTTATAAGGAATTTATGCACTTTAATGGTATAATAGTATTAATGAGGACTTGTGTTGGGCAGTGCAAGTGAGATCAGAATGTGGCCATTACACTGAAAGTTCAATACCAATGTGTAGGTTTTCTAGCCATATTCTACATGCCACTGTAAGATATTTATCTTCATCACTCCTGAACTTTTCTTTATTCTTAATAGTAATAGAAATAGTCCAAAATTATTCTTATAAATGTCCAGACAAACTCAGTTGTCTGTAGGTCACTGGAAAGAAGAAAAGCATCTGAGATGTCAAATTACACATCTCTAAAATAGAATTTAACTTTTTTTTAAAAAAGGCAATAAAAAAACCTCAACCAAAAAAAAAGAGAAACTTGTAGCATCAGGTTTTCATTATGACAATTTAACTGCATGGCCAAACACCACATTGCCTTTTGCACTAGGAAGATATAGAATTATTAGATGTCCATTTTCTACAGATCCCACTTTCCCCCTCTCCCCCCAGAATAAAAGTGTATTGTCTTTAAAATCTTATTATGATGTACTTGTATTAAAAACAGTAATTCTATCATTAAACAGGATTTTTTTTTCTTTATTAATAATGTTAATAATTATTCACTTATCCAAGATATTTTCCAAGAATTCCACAGAGATGCATATTTTCATCCAAGAACTGATATGAAGAAAGATAATTGATTTTACAGAAAAGCAGAAATCTTTTAAGTGTATGCTTCTTTTCTACATGGCTTATAAAACAGACAATTGAATTTCTTATCCAACAGCTCATGACATTTTTTAAAATATATCTAAACAATCTTTAAGTGCCTAGAAAACCAAAGTATTATGGTTATCAGAAGACAAAAAAGTTGCCTCAGAGGGAGGATCATACATTAACAACTTTCCAGAGAAAAGGAAGGACCTTATAGACAAATTTTATTTCACCACTTTTCTTTCAGCCTTGTCATAACTCACTACAATTGTTAATAAAATAATATATAATTAATTTGTTTGACTCATAACATCATGAATGTTAATAAATACATTTTGAAATTTTTATTTGCAATTTGAAATTCTGCAAGAGAATTTCAATTGGTTAGAATTTATTCTAAGAATCAAAATACAGTGTTATTGAACACAGAAATTGTTAATGGTATTGGTTCAAAGAGATTTTTTTTTGTATCAAAAAACAGTAAAGTCTTCTAAAACCAAAAATCCTTTGCTATAATTTAGTAATTTTTAGTCATTTTTCACCCTTTTAAGAAAAAAAATCAATTCTGAATGTGATTTCTGATCCTATAAATTCAGGATAGTAATGATTTTCTTCACAAAGAATAAAAACCATGGTGTATTTTAAAAAGCAGCATTTTTTCTGTCTAGATGTATAATAAGAAAGGAACAACTAGTAATATTATTCAATTACATTGTCATTTCTATTGTATTTATATTTCATTCGCATTTCCTAGTATAGGAATAATTTCAGATAATTTCAAGGTTGCTTTAAATATGTAGCAGCTGGACACAGCCATATAAATGCTACAAGCTATTTTTGGCTATTATACATATTTTAGCTAAATTAAATGTTCCATTTTTTTCACATACTTTCAATAGAAATGTTGACTTCAGCAAGTGCACTCCCTGAGGAGAAAGATAAGTGAAATCACAATAACAGGGAATCATCGTACACAGCTCCCACAAATGCAAATTTGAAATTTCATATAAAGATCAGAGGTTAATTCATCCATATGAATGATACAAATCATTCCTCTGTATGTTTACTCTCATGGAAGTTCCTTCATTGAAGAGTCTTACCTGCAGGAAACAAAGCAGAGGATGTAAATAAATAGAGGTCCAAAATGAACTGTCAAATCAGTTGAGACTAGAACATAACACCTTGTGGGTGGTGTTGAATGACTCCTAGGTATCCTCTCCTTTCTTTTAAATTCATGTTCTACCTGGAAATAGAACTATTACAAAGAGATCAGTTATGAGCAAGAAGTGTTCACTCTATGCAAATTTACGCACTGGGACTTAGCATACAGATTACATGATTAAGCTAGCAACTTAACTTTTTAGTTTGATAAATGGAGTGACTCTTCTTCAGAAAGTGATTCTTAGCAAATAAACTAGTAGTTTGTCTTTCTAATTTGGTTAAATAAGAAGCCAAAAGTTAGGCTGAATGAATAGCCCATGTCACGTCATATGCCATCAATCAATGGTATCAGTGCCCATGATTTGTGCTTTGCCAAGGGCTAAGGCAGCTTCTTCCTTTTCTCAATGAGAAAACAAAAGAGCAAGACATGAATCTAAATGTCGCAAGGAAATCCTGAAAAAAAGCCCAAAAGCAAAATGTACTGCAAGATGAAAATAAACTGCAAAGAGTAGGTCCCTGTTCTAAGACTTATGAGCCCTGGCTTTCAGTCCAATTTAAAATTTCTTTGATAATCACTTTCAATGTGTAGAATGGAGAGACAGCCTTTCAATTCAACAAAATTCTCCACGCACAACAATGAAAAATTTTCTTAAAGTCAAGAGGAGTGTTAAATACCATAAATAAATCTTCATGTACTTTTTCTTTTCCATATAAGAAGCTTGAACCTTTCAGTGATAAGCCTAGTTTTTCTTATTATTATACATATATTTTTGCTTTGTTTAATTTTTTTTTTTTACAGTTTGATTGGAAAACTTTTACCTAATTTGAATTCATCACATGTAAGATTCCTTAGTAAAAAGAAGGCTTCACAAGTACACTGAAACAAAATATGCACTGATTAATCACAGTCTTGTACTAGTTAGAGTAGGTAATGTCTGTACTTGGGATCCATACATGTAGCCTGTATCTTCAAATCAGGCTGAAATATTAGGAGCTGCTGACAACAGCAGAAGAAGTGTTGCAGAAGAAACAAGTTACATGGCCACAAGTTAGTGGTATGAGTTTTATTTGTTTTTTTTGTTTTAAGTTTGCATAAATTAATCTTGCTTTAAAAGTTTGTTCTCTATAAACTAAAATATTGCCTCTACAGTACATAGAACCAACTCCTCTCAATACGCAGAACTTCAGTGAAGGTTTAAGTAACTTTTATATATACTCTCAGTGTAAATGAAGCTTTGAAATACTTCATGTTCTTCTGTTTTTCTTTAGAAATTTGTTATTTTTTAAAAAACACTACTGCATGAGGGGTTTTTTCCTAGAAAATAAGTGTACGCAAGAACAACCTGTCAAAAATATTTGTCTTTTTAGACTCTAAATGGAAATTGAAGATAGTCATGTTTCCTAGATGGAATTGATTCATTTGTATTTGTGGTGGCATATTATCTACCATCTGATAGATTCCATGATTTTTTGCCTAGACTATCCAGGATGCAGGATGATGGAGGAACATAAGCCTGTCTCCATACATCTGCCTCTCCTGATCCTTCCTATCCGGTTGAGAAATATAGAACTAGTCATCTTGTCATGAGTAGAAAGGGTCAGACAAGTTAGGAATATGCATATACACATGTGCATATGCATATACATATACATGCAGACACACATAAATCTGTACACATGAACACATACAGAGAGTGGAGAATTATTCTACCTGTTTGAATGCATTGAATTAGAGAGCCCAATCATTTCAGGCTCTGGAAAATGAGCTAGAAACATTGCTAAAAGGAGCAGTCCACTACAGGAAGAAAATAAAACACCAGTATTCCAATTTAACTGCAAGTATTTTTCTTTTCCTTGTGTCATTTATTTAAATAACCTTTAGTTACTAAGTCTGAAGAAATGGTAGAGTAATAATAATAAAACTGTAAAAGCAGCACCACAGGGAAGTAAAGGAAGATTATTCTCTGGGGGAGACATTTTACTGTATATATAGTATAAGAAAACATGTTCTACCTATTCGCTCAATCATTGCATATTCTGGCTATATTGAAAGTGGGACACTAAAAACTATACTGTAGTCTTTTCTTTCTGTAGAATGTTTCTGAAAGGATTGGCAGGAATTTCTACTTAAACGCTATTTTCTTCAACTAAAATTGTAGTGCACAGATGCCCATAGGGAATGCAATGTAAAGATAATGTAATGGGTCTCCATCAACTTTTGAAGAATTATTTCAGAATTATTACAAATTCAGTCCTGTAATTCCACAATAGTTCTGTATTATGCTGAAGATTTACTGACAACATCAAAATAAATCTCTCTGCTGTTATTGTTATGTTTTACTTATTGATTATAGTAGTGCCAGAGGTCCCATTCTTGTCTGTTACTACTTCATAAAAAGGAGCAGTGATAGTGGTATCATACAGCAGCCAGTAACACACCTGTAAGGAAAGGTGATATAAAAAGAAATTTTATAAGGGTGATATAGAAAGCATTTAATAGGTGTGTGGCAGTAAAACTACCATTGTTCTAGCTAAGTACTGTAAAGGACTTCCCCTGAGTCTGAGGGTGTTGCCTGCTTAGTTGAGAAATATGGTCTTGCTCGAGCTATGACATGAATTATTGATTCAAGACCTTATTTCTTCTTTTCTTCACTGTGATAGAAGAAAAATGTCTAATGCATATAGCAAAGCAGTTCTAATAGCTCCTTTAGCAAATGGCTGATTCTTTTGTGATATCTATCATGCCTGTCTTTCTGGTTTTTACACCTTTTCCTGGTGCCTGCTCATCAGCATTATGAACCCTTAGGAGTCCAGGACATTATTAAATTATTATACCATTGGTATCTTGGTGGTATAAAAGCAAATCAGCAAAGTTAATGTTAGTCCTTGCCTTGCCTTGCCTTCTTTTTTTTCCCCTTCCCTTCCCTTCCCTTCCCTTCCCTTCCCTTCCCTTCCCTTCCCTTCCCTTCCCTTCCCGCACCTTCCCTTCCCGCACCTTCCAGCACCTTCCCTTCCC
>NC_031768.1:44550015-44588814 GCF_001522545.3 Parus major
TGAAAATTCTGCTTCAACTATGATTCATATGAAAATAATTCAAATTCATCCTTTAGATTGGGGTGGGCAGAATTTCCCACATAGCAAAATATATTTTATGACCAACTTTGATTATTAGTACATGAGTGAGCTTTGAAAAGGAATATGAAGATAATGATAAAACTTGTCATTTGCCAGAATGAACTGACCATTAGGAAGTGCCAGCCCTAAAAAGAGGATATGGGAGAAGTGCATTTTCTGAACTGGATGAGGAACCCGTAAAAGCATGGGTAGGGACAAACAGGGTTGTCCAAAACACTTCTTCATCTGGATGTTGGCTGAGAATATTGAAATACCATAACCAGACTGAGAAACCCTGAAGTAATTTTGGGTCCATTAAGACAGTCACAGTTCTCATGAAGCCTTAAATGACAATACATTGGTATTCTTACATCATGAGATGACAATTAATATCCAAAGAAAGTTTCACACCTGACCAATGTAAAGGATGTGCCTAGAAGGAGTATTTTTATAATGCACTGTAAAATATTTTACAGTAATTACTGAAAAGCACACTTAAAGCCAGATTGCTTTATGACTTCCAAATATTGGCTGACAGGCAATCGCTGTCACAGGTTTAGGTTCTCCAGAAAATTCTGTCTGCTCCATGCATGGAAAGCCATATAAAATTTTCTCTCTTTCATGATCTGATCTTATTCTGGATAGATTTGATTAAAGCACACCACACTTCTTTTTGTATGAAAACATGCCCAGCATTTCCTCTGAATTACCATTTTGAACTTCTATTTCACCAAGTTTCTATAGAAAACCCTGGGACTGATCACTTGGTTTTCTTTAAAATGAACACAAATGTGTTAGTTATGATTTTAGATCCTTTTGTCTGCCAGTGGGTAGGCATTCATGTGTGTTTCAGAGAACAAAAAGAGATACCTGCTGTGTCTCCACAGTGGAGACGGTGAAGGAAATCTAAAAACTGCTATAGTAAGAAAAGTTGCTATTGCACCTGGAGACTTTGAAGTCAGTTTTTCAAAGGTTATTTCTTGTCAGATTTTAAAAGTTAATATCTGTGAACAGGAGGGAGCCTCCAAACAAACTGAAGTTTTAGGGATCTCAGAATACCTCTTTTCTCTCCTCTCCCCTAGTGCAAAACCATGCATCCATAGCATAGGAAGAATGAACACAGGTGCTGAGATAAAAGATCCTGTTATTTAATTACAATGCGTGTCATAATCTTTCACCACAATGCTACATGTCATAAATCACAACAGTTTTAAGGCAGTTCTAAAAGTGAGAAATAAGTTCATGGGAAAAAAAAAAAAAAGTCTACTCAAAAAGAAAAACAAAATCAGTTCAGGTGGACCCTGAGGGATTGTATGGTTCAGGTTGTTCCACTGTAGCCAGTAATATCTGGTATCAGACACTGTTAGAGACAAGGTATTGTATTGAACATGTCTACCAGAAAGATATTCTCAAAAGAACTGAGTGAACTGTGATCATATTGTCAATGCTCTAAAAAAAAAAATAAAATAAACAAAAAATAAAAAAGTAAAAAAAAAAAAAAAAGTCTGGTACAAGTTTTTTTTAAGAAGTATTCTGAATATTGTCATATTTGGCACTCCACAACACCAAGATTGGTCTGGCCGGGGGTTGCGTGGCAAAATAAAAATGGGGACAAGTACAAGTGGGTTGCCCAAAAATAAAGTACTTTAATAATGCATAAAATAACAAAGGAGCATAAGCCATGCACAGTATGGGGACTACCTCAGAAGACGTGGAGACAGGGAAAACAACAATATATAAGGGATGATCTGAGGCTAGGAGTCAAGTTATAAAAGAGAAGTAGGAACATAACCATACATGTAAAATATAGCTAACCAATCATTAACAATAACTCTAGTAACATAAAAACTCCCATGGTACAACAGCACTTAACTTTTACTTGCCCTGACTCAAGATCTTTCCCACAGCCTTAAGTCTGTGGTTGGCTCAGGTCAGCTATATTCTCACAGAATATAGCAGTTAAAGACCAGATATCAAAATTATACTTGATGGTTAAAACAGAAAAATCGGAAGAAAAGGGTTCTTTTCACATCAGGTATAAACAAACTATGACAGAAGAGATGGAAAGTTTTCTCTACATGCTCATAACTTACACAGAAATCAGTAAATTTCTTTGAATAAGAAAGGGCTTAATGTGATTAAAATACAGGAAGAAGAAGCAGAAGACTTCAACATTGTTAAGAGCAAGTGACCCTTAAAAATTTTGATTCCCTTTCTCTAGTGTTTAGAAAGAATTGGAAATTATTTGCAGCATTCACACATTAATCGCAGACTTATTTTTTCTGCATTAATAGGAAAAATGTTTACAGGACTTTCCTTGTGACAGATATATATAAATTCTAATTTAATTCCTAAAACCTGCTTATCTTTTATTTGATTTTTTTGATAATTAAACTTAGTGTAGAAGAAAGATATTTTTCTTTCCTTGAATATTTGACCATTGAAAGTATTTTGTATCACATAAGGTCTCAAAGTACTATTTAGGGGCCCTGCATCTTAGATAAAATAAAAATAAAAAATATAGACATTTAAGAGAAGGGACTTCATATTTACCAAGTCATATTTACCATACCCACATATACAAAAATCCTTTTTAACAAAGAAATACTAAGAACTAAGACAGTGAGTTGCTGAAACACTAATTTGGTTTATCTTTAAATGGACTGATTTTATAAAGTACACTTACCTCAATATAATTGCAACATAATCTTTAAAGGTGTGCAAGAACTCTAGTGCAACTTCACAATAAAAACAACAATATAAACCAGTATCATATGATGTGATTATCTGACAGTTGAACACGCAGTTGGATATCTTCTCATATTCTACAAAACTTTTCACAGTGCAAACTAATATAAATATGCAGGACAACAGTAGTATACCTCAAATAAGCATGCAAATATGTAGGTGAGTTCATATAAGAATTCCTTGAGCTAGTTTTGTTTTCTTGAGTCCTGGTTAAATTTTAAATTTAACCATTGTTATTCAAAACTGTGATTTTTTTGTTTGTTTTTTTTTTTTTAATTTTTATGAAGCTCATTTTTCACAGAAAATCTGTTTGCATGTTCCTGGGCATTGCTGTTCATTCTCAACAATGGTGAGGACAAGCTCAGGTCTCACCCTTTGCAGTTACATCTGAGTTATCTGAAATTGTGGTTAAAGGAAAAAGAGTTCTCAAAAAAAGATTGAAACTCAATGTACACATAATTCCTGATGGTCTTTCTGGTTTTTGCCTCAGAATATTTTCTGGGTACTGATATTCCTCTTCTCAAATTTATTTTCTTTTCTTAAAATTTAACAGTGTTGAGAGATTTCTAGGCTAGTAGTAAATTTTACTGACTGCAGAAAGTGTCAGCAGTTCACAGAAAGAAAAGGTGGTTCTTTTCACTTCTTTATATAGGATAAATATGGAAGCCTGAAACAAACCCAAGAAACTGTTAAGTACACATTGATGGAAAGCAGTTCAAGCTTACATTTTAAAGTTATCTCTTCTTGTATTTTTCTAACTGATAAAACAAGGTGTAGTTCCAAAGTTTAAAAAAACCCAGAGTGAAGAAGTCAAATAGATTTAAAAGGAGAACTCCAGGTAAACTGAATTTAGTGTTTTAGAATAAAGAAATTAGTCCAGATCTTTGTTTTGAAGTGAAAAAAAACCAAACAAACAAAACCAAACAAAACCAAAAATGAAACCGAAGAAGAGACTGAAAATGTGATGTACTGTTCTTCTTTTTCCTATTTATGGTAGATCTACTACACATTCCCAGGGTAGTGACAAGTCCAATGCACCAGAAAAGACACTTCAGCAGTGACTAAGACTAGTAGTCTCACTGTGAAAGCCTCTCAAGGCCTCTCCAGCACCACTGATTTGATGAAATTCCATTTCCTGAAAAAAAAAGAATTGAGGGAATCTTTTCTTTTTTTTTCAGGCTATAGTTGAAACCTGACCAGATAATCAGGCAGGAATCAAGGCAGAGGAGCACTGCTGTGAGGCAGGAGCAAGTGTGGGGTTGTGTCCTGGTCAGAAGCACAGGCAACAGCACCTGCCCTGTATGGCCAGCCCAGGCTTGCCACATGGGCAGAGGTGAGACTGTGCCCGAGGAAAACAGGTTGGAGGACTGCCTCTCTTGGTACACTCTTTTAGGAGCACAGAACCTATGCTGGTACTCTGACACGAGGGAGATACTTGTCAAGCCAATGCTTCTCTGTAGAAAAAGGGGGAAGTTCCTTTAATACAGTGAGCTAAATTTGTGAAATAAATGAAACAAAAAAAAAAATAATTTCTTAAATAAATGCAATCCTAGAACCTTCTCCTTCAAGAGTGCAGTGTATTTCTAAAGGTTTGTAGCCTGTGATAAAACTACATGGCAATACATCTATTGAACACTCATGAACAAAGAAATTCCAAACAATTATTGACAGTCTCACCAAAACAAAGAACTCTGCTCACCTATTTCCATCTCACTACAAAGTACAAAAATAGTGTATGAGAAATGTCAGCAGAGTTTCTGGGAATTTCCTACATACTCCAGTGATAGACATTCTGAAAGAAAGGCATATTAATCTGCAGCATCCAGCTGACAGCAATAAACAGCTTAGAGAATGAGAGGATCTGCCATCTCCCCATCTTCTTCATCTAATCTAGCAGAGTCTGTTGCAAGGAAAATGTAATTATGAAGAAATAAGTATTTCCTGTCTTTCACAGGACCTCAGTACTGTGCACAAGATGCTAGCAGCATGATCATAGCAAGGCAAGAATGACAGAAATAAAGAGCAGAATGGGGAGGGAGAGAGGAAAGGAGGGAGAAAGCCCTTGTTGCTTCTGATTTTGAGACAGCACTGTAGTTATAGTGCACAAGATGCACATATCAGCATGCTGTTTTGGGAATGTGTACCAACTTTGTATATAACTGTGGGGGAAGGTAGTCCACACTGGATCTTTATGTATCACTGAAGAAGCAATGCTTAAAAGTATAGAAAGGCTGGTTTTCATTACAAAAGAAAGGATACAGGAACTCATAACTACCAGACTATTTTTGTATTTACAGAGATATTCTGTAAATACAAAAATAGATATTTACAGAGAAATATTATAAATATACAAAAATAGAGATATTTACAGAGAAAATCAAATTTCATCTAGATAAAAAATACATGAACAAGGGAGAAAATATCTTCATTATGTTAAGATGAATTTCAAAATATTTTATTCTGAGTATCCATATTTTATATATATATATTATATACATATATATGTCTATCTTTTATCCATGAGCCTATCACATTAAAGCATCTAGAAGCATTCAACAATGAAGCATGGCAATTGCCTGAACTTCTCTTTAGATACTTAAATACCTAATTTTGCTCACAGAAATACAAAGTACTGTGTCAATACCTCCTAGCACAGATTTTTTTCCCGTGCAGGGAAGTGATGCTACCTAAAAAAGTTTTTACACATAAATCTTTCCCTGAGATTTTCAATACTACTGAGAAAAGTTTTAATTTAATGAATGTATTACAAAGGCTTTCAAAAACATCATAAAACAATAAGTATCTTAACCATTTTAATGCTTAAATTCTTCTTAAAGGCTATCTCAGTATCATCAGCATGGAAACCTCCATGTGCCATATCTATTAACTATGACTCTGAAGAGATATGAGTACCAAAACCTGCAAGCATCTCCTTATTGAGCAGCTATATTTCCTTACATGAGAATAAAAATATTTGTCAAAATAATAGCAACTTATTTACAGGAAATGTAATTTTTTTGTGTAAAAACCCCCCACAATGAACCTAAACAATTAATTTTGATTCCATCATTATTTTATTTTCATTTAAATTGATTTTAAAATAATTTTTAGCAAGAACTGAAACATAATGTTATATTGTTAAATTAAAAAAAATATTTATTTACTTTTAAATTCATATGTATAAGGTTTAGATTTTTACTCTGAAGTCAAACTAAATAAGTACTCTTTATGGTATATACACATCCTGCAAGTTTAGTATAAACCCCAATGCACATTTTAGAAGCCTTCTGAAAAGTTTTTAACTGGCTATCTTCAGTGTCTTTCACTATACAGTTAAAAGTCATTAAGAATGGATAATTTATGAGATTGCATTGAAACTTAAAACTTCAAATGTAAAGAAATAAAAGATAGTTTTGGTAGACCAGCATTTTCATTCAGATTTGTTGGCCTGTAGCCACTGTGATGTTATTATTATGTAAATTAGAAAGCAGAATACAGAAATGCATAAATATATACCCTCAACTATTTTTCCTAATACAAAAGTCATGGCTTTTGTCTTTATACATGCATAATTCTCTGATTTATTAATTCCTGGATCTATAATTGCCGAATCTTTATTCTCCTATGCTATTTTGCACTAATTTGTGGACTAATCACATTAGTGCACTATTTGTGGACTAATCACCTTACCCATTAGCTAATTAAAATGCTCAGATGTTTGGAAATTTTATTGAGAATGTACTATCTCCATTTCAACTGCATAATTGATATACAATAATTAAAAATTACCTACATTGCCTTAGAACTTAACAATGAATATTTGTTTCTCTTGGGTTTTATTAATTGCTTTTATACATGTGAGCAGTGTATTAATTCTATTTAAGCGTCAACTAATTTGAAAACAATAACCAGGCTTTCCTACACAGAACAGTGGGTAAGAATACAGGATTGGCCTCCATTCCCAGATTGAAAAAAAACCCAAGAAAGTAGTCCAGTAGCTGGTAGCTGAACACAGGGAACGTGTCCTTTCTTCCTACCTTACAATTTAGCCGTCTGATACCTCATCTTTTCCTTCTTTTTTTTTTTTTTTTTGTTTCTTCAGTAATGCATCACACTAATATTATCAGAGGGAATTCATCTCCCATCATTTGCACATAAATGGGGTGATATCAATTTAGGTTCTCTAGGAGCTTTGGGCTTATTTTGGTGTGCAGATAGTTTTCAGACAGGTACTCTCTATTCATTCAGGGAGGCCTCAAAGTGCAGTGATTTATCCCTTGATACAGAGCTATGACATGAGAACACAGAAGGTGATTTATTCTGCACGATTTAGTTGAGTGAACATGTGCTGTCAAATAGTAAAATGAAGTGTGTATATCGTATAATGGGGGAATTGAAATAGAATTTATAAACTGTCAGCTTATTGTAAAACCCTGTACAATTTCTACTAAACTCTTAAAAAAATAAAGCTCTATTGCAAGTTGTTTCAGCAGCAGCTGCAGATGTTTAAGACATGCTGGGAAGAAGCAGTAATGGCAGTGCTTAGCACTTCATTACATGTCATTAATTCATGTCACCATTATGCTCCTCTATTTACACTGTGCTGGCATGTAACTTATCTCCATACTTTCCTATAAAATCTGTCCAAGGATTATTTCCATTAACATCCATTGCCAGGTTTCTCTCAAATAAGATTGGAGCTCCCTGCTAGACTCCTGCATGGGTGTTTGAAGCTTGCTTTTCTGCTTCTGGGAGTCCTGCAGCTACCCCTAGGAAGAGTTAGCTTCAGGCATCCTCACTCAGGATGGGACAGCAGGCCCTTCAGAACCCAGACAGATCCCTTGCAAGTTTTCAGAATCTTTTATCAGGAACATAAGGTTCACAAGGTGGTAGGAAATAGTATCTTCTAGATCAGGCTGTTGTACAGTTCATCCCATCATACTGAGGCATAAAAAGAGCTAAATCCTCTTCACCTGGCAGGAGAAGTAGAACTGGTTCATCTCTCCTAAGGCCAATGCTAATGCTGTTCCTTTACCAAATTGCTTAAGAATGATGCAAACTGCAAGAGACTGAAAAGGTCACCTTGCAATGCCTCCTGTTAATGTTAGCCCAGTGAACAGTAAACCTGAGGCTAAGTACAGAGTAAATTCATGTCCTTAACAAGCTGCCAGGAAACCCTGTCAAAGGATCCACCAGGCAACTTTATATCTTCATCTAAACATAACGTTTTACCCGTTACAGCTATTGCACGTGATTAATGAAGGTGCGTTTTTTTCACCCTTGCTTCATATGCCACTGCTTCCAAACAGCTGTGCTTTCTGATTTTTGCTCTCTGGCAAATATGCAGCTTTTTCACTGGGTATGCCTGTACCTTATTTTTTTAATTTTTCTTTAACTTTAAGATTGCTTCTGAGAGCATTTTTGAAACAAGTAAAGGAAGCCAACATTAACATGTTGAAATTAATGTTTATCTTGTGGCTTGAGAGGCTTTTCTCAAGAGTAGGTATATCTTCAAGAAATTTCATTTGAACGCATGGATTTCTGTCCAAATCTGAGTCCCCAGTGACTACAATAGGACTTCAAGGAATCCACAGCAGCAGCCTGGTGCAAAACCCAGCAAAATAAGTTCCATGTCAAGAACTATATTGAGACAGTCTGGCAGGCACAGGGATAAAATGACTTGTGACTATTTTATTTTATTTTATATATATATATATATATATATATAATCTGTTCTAAAACTTAATTTTCAAAATATTTGCCTATCTAGAGATAGCTTCCCCTAATCAAACAGAAAGACCTTTGTGATTTTGGAGGGTTTGCACTTCTTTTTTCAAGACTCTTGAAATAAACCATTGATTTTCATGGAAGAAAACACAGGGAAACTTTAATACATACCACTTGGAAATTCAACATTTTTATGTCATTGATATTTATGCCATGATATTTGGGAATTAAGGATGAGAAAAAAAACAAACAAAAAGAAAAACTAAATTCCTGACTAAAACTCTGAAGCCATGATCTGAAATATACCACGGGTACATGCATAATTATGGTAGCACATGAATGTTCCTCAGGGGCTAAATATGGTTTGATCAGAATATGTCAGGTTCTAGTACCAAGCATATAAAAATTATATTTTGCAGAACAATTTTTTTTAGAAGATGAGCTCAGGTATTTTGCTGAAAGAAAAAATCCACAGCATGGAAATTCCTCCATATTTTTATTTCTGGTTTAATTTCTTAGAAAAATAACAAACAGAAGAAGCAACAAAATAAACACACCCCCCACACACTTGGTTTTTGTTTGCACTGCTGCAGTGTCAATGTAGATACACATTTGTCCTGAGGCAGACAACAGTGCTACTATCATTAGGGAAAAATGCTTTAGAGGGTTCCAGGTTTTCAGCCCAGCTGAGCTAACAGGAAGTTCAGCTGAGTGGATCAGGGAGCAAATGTGTTTCCCATACATATTGGGATGCACAGAATGTACTACGACTTCTTTCTGATCAGTGCTCTATATGTCTATGCTAATTCAGTATTGTCCTACCATGCCTTTCTATTGTGAAAAACTCCATCTTCTCTGTGATATCTCATTTTTCCTCCTAATGCAGGAAAAGAGTTGGGAGATGGAAGTCAAAATTCTACCTGATGTTTTGCATGTTTATTTGTAGACATGTTTTTTATTGGCCATGTGGGCAGTAGTATAATTAATGACAAAGCTCATCCTAGTCCAGATACACCAGCTCCCACTTAGGCTAAATTATTCTCATTAACCGACTGTTGTATGGAAGCTGTGATACGTGGTTGCAGTCCTTGCACAAAGCTTTTAAGACTTTTTAAGACTGTAGCTATTGCTTCGTGATCAAGGGAATCAGGAAAGCATGGACTGGCATAGGTTACAATTCTTTCTCTTCTAGAAAAATCCATTCATCTCTGCAGCCAAGCTTCTCCTGGAGGGACAAGCTGCTTGTTCTCTGCTATTATAAGCACTTTCTCTGTTTTAATCTATGCTCTTTGCTGCACAGCTGGTAGGAGCAGCAACAAGCCTAGAACTGAAGGACAGACAGAGGCTTTCAAGTGCCATGTCAGGACTCTAATTAGAATTTCTTAAAATTTGGTATCTAAGTGAGAGGAAAGATGAAGAAAGCCCAATCCCTCCTGAGTAGGAAAACTGTTACAACACATCAGTGGACTCTTCTCATGAAACAGATGCTTTTTGCTTTTCTTTCCTTTTCTCCATTGTGTTATTTAGAAGAATTTTAGCTATTTCTTAGCACTTTATTTAATAGACTATTTCCTCAAACTTTCTGCCAACTGTAGACTAACCAAGCCTCAGTTCTTGACAAGTTTTCATCAATACAAACACATTACAAAAACGAAGGTCCAGGGTTATGTTTTTGAAGTCCCACAAGCATAAAACTGAAATTTAAAGGTATGATTGTGCTGTTAAAGACTGAATGTCATATTCTTCAGTGGAAAGAATTGAGATAAATTTTAGATCTTGTATTCAGAATGCAACTCACACCACCTAACTCTTTAAGATCTGCAATCTAAACACCTAGAAGTCCAGCAGTCATTTCAGGCTTCTGTTCTGATCAGCTTAGGAAGGTTTTTGACATCTTCACACAATCTCATTGTTTCTCTACTGCAAAAAGAGCCTGGATAATTAGATCAGAATTCTGTTCTTTAGAATCACAAAATGGGCACAAGGTAGGATCAGCAAAAACTGTGCTTGCTAGTCAGGACTAGTTAAGGAGTTCAGCATGTGCTTTCTGAGACTATTAACAATGAAAGAATAGAGAAATAACTTTCAGAGTAATGATCACAATCAAATAAAACTGGTTTCAAGATTTAAGGTATAAATTATTCCTTTTTAAGGTATATAAAGTATATGCCTCCAGCAAGGGACACAACTTCAACAGATTCTCTAAGTGCTTCAATGGTCTGCAACATAATTATCTTAAAATGATGTATGAAAGGAAAGATTCCACATATTAAGATCTACAAATTGTATTAAAAATAATTTGTTTTTGTCTTCTTTTGTATGTTGTATATGGAAATATAAACCACTGGAACTTTGTATAAGGGTTTACTTGTGGTTTTAAGAAGGGTATTTAATTTGTGTAAGATGTTTATCATTTTAGTGTCTCTACTAAATTAATTGCATCTTTCATGTGTTTAAAAAGCATTTGAAAAGTTAATGTATCATAGCACTGAAGACATTTCTGTAAACAACTTCAGAATAAGTCAGAAGATATATATTCATTTTTAGCAATTAAAATTAAACAATTGCATCAGTGTATGGTGGGGGATGACTGACACATTGTCTATAAATCAGCAATGTGCCTTTATGGTGAAGAAGGTTAATGCTTTCTGTGCTGCATCAGGAGAAATTTCACCATCAGGCTGAGTGGACGGAGTGATCCTTTTCCCCTTTCCAACACTGGTGAGGTCACACCCTGAGTCTCATCCTGGGCTGGACATCCCCTCTGAATATCAGAACCTTTCTTACTGTGAAGGTAACTAAGCACTGCAGCAGAATGCCCAAGAAAGCCATGGCATTTCCATCCTTGGAGATATTCAGAAGCTGTCTCAATATGATCATGGGAGACTGGCTATTGGTGGCTCTCCTGGAGCAAAGCATTTGAACCAGATGACCTCCTGAGGTGTCTTCCAATTGCAATTTCTCTGTTAGTCTGTGAACTTAAATTCAGTGATGTCATATGGCTCGGCACTACTGTAGTCCTTCTTCTGAAACATCTGAAGTTTCTTTATTTTTTATATTTTGTCATGTTGCAGTATTCTGTACCATTATATTCTTTTGAAGTGAAAGCTAATACCTAAAGAGTAATGTGAAAATACATCTACATAAAGTTCATTTGGAAAATGAGTTCCCTACTGAGAACTAATTGGGTTAACTTGATTAAACTAAATTAAACTTTTGAAAAGAACGTTAGCTGAGGCAAGCTAAAGCTAGTGGAACAATGCCACCATCCCATCTGACCCAGCTTGTCATGCAGGAGATTACTCTGGCTAAACAGAGCAGCTGAAAGGAGAAAATCTCAGGGACCAGAAAGGAGCATGAATGATGATTCATGCTCTGTATGCTTACTGTAGCTTCGTGCAGGGAATGTGTTTTTAAATCTAATAAATGTGCAGGGGAAGAGGAAAGTGTCATACCTAAGTCCATCCTTTCTGATGAGGAAAATAAAAAAGTCTAGCTGTTCCTCCACCTAACTTAAGATAATGTTAGCATCTGAATTCTGATTGACTTTTATTTTTTGTTCTCCAGACAATAAATTATGTACCTCTCACTGGCTGTCTCCAATCATAAACTCTGCTTATATATATCTATATATTGTGTATGCCTTAAGGAATTTGAAAAATTTCTGAGGAAATACTGCTTTTACTATTAGTTAAGTTTCCCTGTCTTTGCCTGCTGATCCATCAATAATGCTCTTTTTCAGGTGTGGGACGCAAATGTTTTGGCTGTTCTTAGTTTCTTCTTGATACATCTAAATCTTCACATTTTCCTAAGACATCATACCAGACATTTTCTTTTTACTATCATGAACTCATTAATTTTTTTATCATGTAAATATTTCAGTGCAGATCCCATGGAGGGAAAAACAATAGGGGATGATACATTGTGCTTTTAATACACAGTCAGGCAAGAATTGAGAAGAATCTGTATTAGCTAATTTAGCAGTTTCTGCTCAAGAGCAAATACAAACTCAAACAAGTCTTACCTAATTTGAAGGTCTTGAGTAAGAAGACTTTAGTCCTGCACCATCACTGACTGCAAAGAGAACCAAGGAAGCCACGGCAATTAACTTAGCTTGGTCAAGCGTTTAAATGGAATAAGTAAAATAAGTTTTCTGGGTTATCTTTACTAAATGTGCAAGACACTGACTTAGGAAAGGATCCTGGGGGATTCAATCTCTCCATTATTCACTGAGGAAAGCTTCCAGCAGGTAGTTTACTGCCTACAATACTGCAAATCACCCAAATTATACTATACACAGTTATTTTGGTACTGAGGCACTAGAAATGGGTATGTCTGCAACTGACTGGAAAACCAGTTATCATTAAACTAAAACATTAGCACATAAGTAAAGACAAAAGTCATTAAGGGTACAATTTTGCAATTCTGGGATGCTCTAGCTTACTGCTTTCTCAGACTACTATTGGGTGACTTTATTTTATGGACATAAACCCAAAATATGTGATATGTGCAAAAAAACAAGAGAATTTTAAATAGTATCTTACACAGCTTATTACACCCACAGGTGACAAACAAAAAAATTACTTCTTTACCCTAGGGGATACAAAGCTTTAGAGGCCTGCTGTAAACAGTCTCAATTCCTCCTTCCTAGAAAAGCAAGTATGTGCACACATAAAAATCGTCCATAAAATAAAGACAGAGCATAACCTGCAGGCTTAGGAGGAAGGTTTATCTAAAGTATTTTCCAGCCTCTTATGGTAGCCAATACAGATATAAAGAAATAATAATTAAAAAGAATTACAGTGGTACTTTGGAGGAGTACTTGCTTGTCTTTCACGAGTTTGCAATTCACAAAGGTGATAACTTTGTAATGAATGCTCCTTCATCATCATCATCGGTTCTGTTTTCATAAACTCCTCCCTTAAGGTTCTATTTTCTCTTGTGCTTGGTGGTAAGTATCATTAATGATGAAAAATATTAGGAAAGACTAATTATGAGCATTGCTTTTATGCTTCTTTACACAGATAATTGTTATTAGTCAAAACTCTATTAAAAAGTAGGTATAATACCAGTTAAATTATACTTTCTCAGTACAAACACAGCACAAAAAGAAATGTATGGAGGAAGAAACAAATTTTCTTGTATCACAACACCATGATTTTCCATGCATGTCTACCATAAAAGCTAAGTGTTACATGTCATAAGAACATTTGCAAAAAGGATGACTTCTAAAAGTCAAACAGCACTGAAAAATGCTAATTTTTCCTATTCCTTGTCAGATATGGGCTACCCATATGATCAACATGTCCCGTGAGAGATTTCCTTTCCTTTTTTTTCTTTAAAAGAAAATTGACAGCATATGGTGTGGCTTATTGCACCTCCTCCATCCCTTCAAGCTTGGGGGGAGACAGACAAAGTTCTGCTTTCCCTAGGTCCTTCTCTCAGCCCAGCCTGCACCATGCCACTCATGCTGTTCTTCCCTTTCTCTTTGCATGGCCACAGGTGGCTGTACTGGGGCTGCTGCAGGGAAAGCAGGTGTCCTGAGTGAAGGCAGATGATAGGGAAATGGGGGGCAAATGAGACATAATTATGAGGGAAACTGTTGTCCGTGTTATGGGTGAGGATCACCTGCCCAAATAGGATGTAAAATAGGAGAATAGACTACTTCTACTCATTTTCCCAGGAAAAAGGAAAGAAGGAGTGTAAAATGATGTTAAAAAGTCTAAAGAAGGGGAGTTAAAGAGATTTCTTCCAGCAAGCCATGGGACTGTGGAAGCCATGTTAATTCTTCCAAGCCCTCTAATTGCACCTTCATTCCCAGGACACTCTTCTAACTTCTTCAGGCTCCCTTTCTCATTCATGACCTGCTAGAAAAACAGCTCTAGACCTTGGCAAACCTCTGCCTTCTATTATCAACCTTTCAAAACATTAATAGATCCAAACTTCTCCTTAAATTCATTCTGCCGTCACCTCAAACCCAAATTTTGTCTGCAGTACTAAAAAGCTTTGAGCTGTTTCTCAATGTACCCTAGAGCAAATCAGTTGAGCAGCCAAGCAAGCAGTCAGATTTCTTCTCCTCACCAAGAGCCTGTAACGAAAAGATGCAGAGGAGGAAAATCAGTCATACCCTTCCTGTCTAAACAGATTCTGACAGCTCATTATAATTATTGAATGTCAACAGTGAATTCAGCCATATGCAAATATATGGACAGAGATAGTTCTTTCACAAAACTCAGCTGATTCAGAAACATAACGAAGCCACAAAAAATAGACATGAGTTAAAGAATTTACACAAATATGTATTCATACACTAATATACAAGAGCACAGTCGGTACCTCAAAATTAATTTTTAAAATATAAATTTTTTCAATGGCTCTTATGAGACTGTACACAGCGTCCCTTCTGAATAAAGATACAATATAGTACGAGACCAAACTCAGAGCACAGTATCAGTTGGTCTGTGATAACATAAAAATGCTTCAGAACCTTCGTCATTGTTAACATTTCTGCAAAACAGGAGAAGATTTTTTAAAGAAAGGATGTTTAACAGAATGCCTAATGCAAAACAAAACATCTTTGTCATATATTTATATCAGATCTGTCATAATGCAAGTCAAACTATACAATATGGATAACACTTGTTTTAATAATGCACTTATATCTTAGTCTCTATTTTTCTCATGCATGACACTTTTCCCCAAATTTCCTGGTTTTACTTGCAATATTTACATAGCAACATCAGTGTTTACAGTAATTTAAAATTTATTTTTTTTAGAAATTACAGTTCTTGCTTTGTATTCTAAAGTGTTTTTAACATTTCCAGTGTCCTTTGTCCACTTTATTCAAGTCATCTATATGCATAAAAACAGATGGCCCAAACATTTCATGAAAATCTGCTTTCACTGCATTTTCTTCTGCAGAGCAGGAATTGAATGAGGTACCTAGAAATCAGGATGAGGACGAGCCTCTTGTTAACAGCAGCAGAGGCTTAAACATCTAAAAAAATCTTTTAAATCTAAAAGTCCAGAGGAGGTAGTGTATCTATCTAAAACTGCATATTCTGGGCTTCAGTCACATAATTCTGAAGCCAGGTCTGAAATTCTGAAACATTGCTAGGGTTTACCTATTATCTTTTCACTATAGAGGAGTTATTTCCTTATGAAATATGTGTACATTTTAGAGACCTGGCAATACTTCTTTGCCCTTCATATTACTTCAGTGTCCTCAATGTTCCCCTCAGTGCTGAATATGAGCTGTAGAAACTTCCTTTGTTCCTCATTTTTGTGGCTGTTATTTATTCACTAGTAACATAAGAGTGCTGTGACTTCAGTAAAGAGATACATCCAGGCACTTGAGAAATTTTCTCAGTTAGGGGTCTTGCATTGATACATTTTTCCAAGAGGTTTAGGAGCAGGGACTTATTTTTGTCACTCTTCCCGTGCTTTTTTTGTAGTCCTAACAGTGAAGCATCCATGTTTGACACAAGTAGTTAGGTGGTTTTGTCCCTTTCAAAAGATTTTTGCCTGAAATTTGAAGTAGATGGGGCTTCTCAGACACTGAGCAGGTTAGAGAAAAACTCCTGAATGAAGGCTGCCAAACTCTTTAATACAGTTCACAGCTTGCTTGGACTCACCCATGTAGCATGTGTAGGACATGGATACGTCATAAGAAATTTGTAGTAGTGTCTTTTTAAGACATTCATAAATTTTGACCTGTACTATAGCCACAGACTTCTCCACCTGGTTAATCACAGGGAGAGAAGTTTACAACGAAGTCTTCATGTCTCTTTTTTCCAACAGCTGTAGGCAACCATACTACAGTGCTGTTGCATCCACCATCTGTGTGGTAGTGCGCCTTAGAACACAGCCCAGCATTATTTTAGTGAAACATTTTAAATTTTAAGGTTTCAAGATATTTTTAGGTGCCCTGTTAAGTAAACAACTCCTCAAATATATTTCAATATCAGGCAATTGGTGTTATTTGTTGTCGTTTCTTTTCTTGTGAGAACCCGATCCCATGGGAATTTGTGAAGACACGGGGTCAAGAAAGAAAGGGCAGTAATTGGAGATGGCAGATTTGGTTCATTAAGTATTTATTTATTCTCTGCATGCTGGTGTTTGTCAGCATCTTCACCATATCTGTTCCCTTTCTAATTTAATGTCAGTTCCCATCAGTGCTTTACCTTTTCTTTCTGAAGAATAAATAGACAGACAGGGTACAATGGTAACAGAGCTAATCCTGCAATCTGAAAGAAGGCAGTGAATGCTTTTGTTGCTACTTTTAAATGTAAACTCCTGAAAAATTTATCTTTACAAAAAGATAATTAATCTTTTTTTTTTTTTTTAATACATTTATAAAAATGGAAGCAATGATTACATCACATAAACACCATATGTTGGAATCAAACTATTTTTTAATATTAATTTTGACTTAAGATCAATAATAACACCAAATTAAGATATAAAAAGATAAGATTAGTCTGCAAAACAACAGTAAAGGAAATAAGTGAAGAGTGTATAGTAATATTTTAGTATTCAGTGCAAGCTTTAAGGGTTATTTCTGAGCCAAATGGTTAAGTACAATACAGGTGCTCCTAAACTTCCATCCATTTACGTACTAAAGCTGATCATTACCCCATCTGATTTCATTGGCAGCATTTCTACTTCCTGCTAAGCTGTGAATATTAACCTCTACACATCTCCCTTGTTTAAATTAAAAGACCTTTAGTAGAATTCCCTGTTCTTCAGTAAAAAAGAAGGTCAAGGGAAAGTTATGCAATATTTTATAAAAAGGATCTAACATATTGAAAATTCAACTAAAAATCTTCACAGATTAAATGAACAACAATAATCTCAGTTAAAAATTACTGCAAAATTCTAAAATAAATGAATATTAAATAAAAAACTTTTTAAAAGAAAGAGTTTAAATTGTAGGTATACTTTGATTGTAATTATAGCTTGGATATTCTTGCTACAATGAGCCATACAGAAGTTCTTTCTGAATAAGTAAACAAGCATTTCTAGTACAAATAGTAAGAAATATGCTCATTGAAAATGATTTTTCCTCTCCACAAAGTAACTGAAATATTAATGAAAGGAAAACGAGGGAAAATTAATTGAAACTATTCCAAATATTTGTAAAATTTTCTCTCTAATAATTTCCTCTATTTTATTTAGCTTTGCAAACATTATTTAAGACATAGGATGCTGCAAATTTAAATATGGAGAAATTTCTAGGACTGAAACTTCAGTGTAGACAATTATAAAAGTAACTACTATTACTATTTTTGCATGACACTGATAATAAATAATTATGCTTAAATAAAATCCTGTGTTGGAAATCTTAAACTCAGAGTGTAATTTTTTAGTCTCAATCTTCTAAGTAGATTATATATATCTGTAGGGAATTTCTAGTTCTATTCCTTCTGAAGGGAGAAATTTGAAGTAAGAAAAAGAAGGGACTCTTTCTAATACATTCTTCAAGAGAAAGCTAAGGCTTGATTCAGCTTTGGATCACATCTTCAAGTACCTTTTTGTTCCATTAAAGTAATTGTTTGTTATGAAGAAGATCTTGAGCAAATAGGCATTTTCCTCAACTTGCAGATACCCCTTTACTAACCTATAAGTATCAAATAAAAAATGGTGGAGAATATTTTTCATTTATTCCAAGCCTCAATGCCTTTAAAGCTAATTTTGGCAGACTACAAAATTCTCAAATGGGCCTCAGAATTTCAGCATACAAATTTATCTGCAGTATTTTTTTCATTTGGATTAATTATTTTTGAAGATAAAATGCACTTCAACTGTCAGTTGCATAAAATTTCTCCATCTCTTTAAAAAATCTTAGTCACTTGTTTTAACTTTCAGATGGGGCTCCTCAGGATTCTTTCCTTCTGCTTCTGGTTTTCTTCTGCCTCAGCTTAATATTTCACAAACGGAGTTATATGTGCATGTCTCTTCTGTAGATCAATTTATTTCTGTCCAAAATGAAATTTCAGCCTTTCTGCTAAGTTAAAATTCTTATAAATTTCTGTGTTGAGTTTACCTTAGCAAGAGAACAGGGGGTAAAAATAAAATGTAAAAGCTTCTGGGACAAGCTAAGACTAAGGAGCTCACTCACCAGTTACCATCATGATTAAAACCAGACTTGACTTAAGGAAATTAATTTCATTTATTGCTAGTTAATAATAGATCAGGATAGTGACAAATAAAACTAAATGCACTTTTATTTCACCTCCCTCTTCTTCCCATGTTAAGCTTTATTCCCAGCTGTTCTACCCCCTTCCCCTCCCCCAGACAGTATAGTAGGGTGGGGCATGAGGGTTGGGTTCAGCTTATAACTCTTTGTTTCCTCACACTCATCCCTTGCTCCAACATGAATTCCCTCCTGTGGGATACTGTCCTCCAAAACCTGCTCCGCTGTGCGTCCTTCCCATAGGACTTTGTTACAGTAATTGCTGCAGCATCATTTCTCTGAATGGACTTCAGTCACTCAGGAAAAGACTGTCCCAGCATGGTCCCTCACAGGCCTCCATTCCTGCCAGCAGTCTGCTCCCGTGCAGACTCCTCATGGCACACTGTGTTGGTATGAGGTCCTTCCCGGGGAACAGGCTGGCTGTCTACTCCTCTGCAGTCCTTCCTCGGCAGAGCTGGGATAACCAGCTTCACCGTGATCTCCTCTGAGCACTGCAGAGGAATCTCTGCTCCAGCACCTGGACCTCCTGCTTGATGTCTGTAGGGCTCAGCCCGGGGAATCTGACAGTGCTATGTACCATCTCTTAAATGGAAAGTAGCAGCAGTGCATGAGAATCCCTCCCCCCTGCAGGGATCTTTTCTACCCGGGGAACAGCAGGCTCAGGAGGGCCTCAGCAATACCTGTAAATACCCAGAGTAAAGAAAACAGAGACAGGCTGTGCTCAGAGGTATCCAGTAACACAAACTGAATTACTGAAATTCCATCTAAACATACATGTGCTGTCTAAAAGGAAAAAAAACCAAAAAAACTAACTCAGAAAGAATCCAAAACAACCCTTAGAGATGAAAAACTCAGACTTCCAAAAAGACCTACAAATACATAGGTTCAAAGATACCTAACCAAAAGGTCTCTACTGGTGAAACTAAGAGTGTGGTTTCTTGCATTTTACCTTTTTCTATCTGTATGTCTCCTATGATATACTTAGAAAGAAATCCTTTGGGGCAAGGGTGACCTCATGGCTTTGACTTCATGCAACACTGAGGACACAGATTTCCCAACAGTACATTTTCTGCAGAGCTTCATGCTTCAGAGGAACCATCATTATTTTAAATATAATGCTGCTTATTTTATTGCAGTTTTGAAGAGCACAGAAAGTTACTGTATAAGCCCAGCAGTGGGTCAGAACTGATCATGTATTAAAACAAAAAGTGTGGAAAGGAAAAAAAGAGATGATACAGAGATTTTAATTAAAATTAAAGGTGTTTACCCTGTTGCATATTTCTATTTTCTATGTGTATACATTTTCTATTTATACTTATTTATAAAATATTTTTAACTATACTATGAATATATAGTAAATATAAATACTGATTGTCACTTTGAAAGAAGTACTAATATTTGAATCCAGAAAAATTAATAACAAGATAAATAAAAGACATACTTTACTCGTGAGGAGCAATTCACCTGATTGTGGAAGTTCTCACATTATTTTCAAGTCATTGTGCACAAATTGGAAGAAACAGTAAAAGAATATTTTTCCAATCTATTAAGGTAATCACATGCTCATAATATAATTCATCATCATAAGATAATTCAGGTGGGCAGTACCTTGGGAAGGCTTTAGTCTAATGTGCTGTTCGGAGCATGACCAAGTCTGATGTAAAATAAGAATGCCCAAGGTTGTGTCCAATTAGGTCTTGAAAACAAGTGAGAACTTGAAGGATGAAACAGTACATCCTGCCTGGGCAATCTATCCCACTATTTGACTGTCCACAAAGGAAAAGAAAATCTCTCTGAATTTTTGTTGTTTAATTCATGTGTATGTTCTCTTGTCCTCCATCCACCCACTGCTGTGAAGGGCCTGGTTCTGTGTCCTTGCTAACCTCCCCATGGCTGCTCTCTTAGTTCCCCCACAGTGATCTTTTCTCCAGGCTGAAAAACCCTTGGTGTCTCAATTTCTCCTGACAGGACCAGTACTCCAGCTCTGGACCATCCTAGTGGCTCTCTCCTAGGTCCATACCAGCATAACAACAACTTAACATCTGACAACCATAGCAAAAAGTTATCAAGTCCTTTCTATAAGTAGAAAGCATTCTAAAATAGAAACCAAAAAGATAAAGCTCGATTTTACAACAGAAGAAAACATTTGGGAACCAAAAGGACTTATCCTTCTATAATCAAGATAAAGCTGCGCCACATACTGTAGAACATGTTTTAGATATTAGAACCATGCTTCTAAATGAAAGTGCATTTTACTATACTGTTCATATTAATGGAATATCATTTGTGATGAATGCAGCAAAGCAGCAGAAAGATGACTCTTGACACCAGTAATGTTTTTTGACAGGCCAGCTCAAGAACACTGATTTTGGCCAAGATGAAACCAGTCTTTTCCTGCTGATATTGGACAAAACAGTGGCTAAAAATGACCTGGTCCTAGGAAAGTAGCACACAAGAAATTTATCACTGTGCTTCAGAGCAATTCTTCATTCTTAGCTCTGCATGTTCCTTTTCTGTTTCTGGCCTCTGTTTCTAAGGAGTTAGCTATTTTTAGAGCAGCAGTCTCTGTGCTTTATATGTCCAGTTAAAATACCTGAAATAGTATCACTTATAACTAACAGAAGACTGTGAAAAGTCCTGGTTTCTAAAAGTTTAGTGTTAAACTTTCAGACTAAATTTACTTCTATCTATCCACTATTAGGGAAGTCTAAGCAAAAACTTGCCATGTGCAAAGATTTTGTATAGAATTTAGAGTCAATGCAAGCTCATAGCACCTGTCCCTAGCCCTCTGCACACCCTCCATTTGTTTGTAGTTAGTAGTTATTGGTATTACTACATTAGTAGTTCTTGTATTGGTTCAGAAAACCAACTACAATTTTTTGGAATGTTTTGTCCAACCAATGTTTTAGTTGGAAAAAGAATATATTTATATATATAAAAACTTCAATTCACAAAGTAGTTTGGAAATTACAAGGAGCTTAAGTTGATATTTTCAGAGTGCAGTGTCACATATCATCCATAGAAGATAACTCATAGACAGCCTAGTCTGGAAAAGTGAAATTTAACCTCTGTTTTGAAAAATAAATTTAAAAAAAGATAATGGATAACAAACCATAAAACTGATGAGGTAATACTTATTGAAATAAACCACTTTCAATGCCAATTAATAAGATTTATAGTTCAGCTTTTCTTTCCTTTACCTTGGAGAGTGAGGAGAAAGAATTTTAAAATAGTATTTTAGAATATTTCCATACAATCTGGAATATATATTTCTATGAGATTGAGGTACATGCTTTCCTTATTAGTCTCACATTTTTATTTAATTTCCTTTTTTATTAATGTAAGAAATCTTGAGCATATTATTTCCAGTTCCCTCCATCAAGTAAGGAAACAATGTGGTTTATTGTTGTTCTGGAATTTTAAAACTAAAATTAGAAGAGACTTGTAAAAAATTAATTGTGACTTGGGTTTTTTAAGTCCTTTTTTATTGTTTCTATTCCTTCAGGCAAAGGGCGGTTTGCTTTATACAATGTATTTATTAAACTCTGATGTTACTTTTGCCACAAAAGAAACAAGATTTTAAACAAATATGAAATATTTATTTTTATCATAGATTAGAACTGGTATTTATATCTCAAATTTATACATCAGTAAATTCAGTGGATCATTTAGAAGAGAAAAACTTGCAGATTAGAAAAGTTTAAAAACATTTACAATAACCTTATGACAAGTTCCAGATAATAGCTTAGATGTCTAAATTAAGGCTTAAGTGGAATGGAAACCAATAGGTCTAATATTCTGACCTAAATTAGATATTCGGATCCTCACCACTCCCACAAGTTTTATTAATGTAATACTTTTTGAAAGTTCCTAGAGTTGCTCAGAAATGATGCCCTGAGTCTTGATGAAGATGAGTGTGCTGTCATTGACATCCTGGCGTAATCATTATGGACTCTGCAATTTATTCATCCTGTCCAAGGAACTCATTGTAAAAATTGTCAAAGAATTCCTGCTATTTGCCTAAATGTTTGAACTCCACCAGCATACAGTGTGGTTGGTTTCTTTCCTAAACAGCTGGGCTTAGTCTCCCTTTCTATTGCTGCCTAATGGGTGAAATGTTTGTCAGGAAAATCAGTGCTTTTCATTACTGAGGAGATTCAAATTTCCAAAAACGCTTTGGTAACTAAATCAAAGCTAAGCTTGAAATCAGAAGTGGACTGCATAATCTCCTGAAGTTGCTTCATTGTGTGGTGAAAAATTCTTTACTATGCAATAGAGAAGTCAAGGGTTTGGAGTAATAAAACTAAGTAAGAGAAACACAGACACTGTGGCTACTAAAGTATGCAGGAAACACAGTCTTTGATTTTCCAGTAAATCCACATCAGATTGGGGATGAGATTGCTGGGCTTCTTTTCTTCTTAATTCTCTATTTTACCCTCCCCCCAAAAATAAACAAACAAACAAAAACCCAAACCAAACAACTAAATCAAAGTCTGAGATTTTTCAATCGCTGAAATTACAGAGTAATGTCCTTTCTTGTTCCCTGAATGAACTAGTAAATCTGCAACTATTTACTAGAGAGCATGAAAACTCCAGAGAGGAGCAACAAATAACATTTCCTCTGCCTTGTAGCCAGAATCACCTCTCAGTGAATGTGTTTTCCTGAAAGAGAGGAAAATTCGATTTCTGTTACCCAATAGTTTTATTGGGAATTCAGTCTGGGTCTCCTGTTTGCTGGGCTGAGAGGAAAGATGTGAACATTATGCTGTTGTACCAGGGTAAGTAATTGGAAGTTTTTCCTCATTATTTAAGCACGGTTCTCCTAAGGTTGCAGGTAGAAGTCCGAGCTGTATATGACAGAAGAGATGAGGAAAAATTGTTGATCATGGTATGAGAAAAACACTAAAGATGTCCAAAACCAGGGATAGAAATCGTCAGAAGTTCCCCATAGTGCTGTGAGACAGTGACAGGGCACTATTCAGGTGGAGGCATGCAAGAGATAGCTGATCTTCAAGGGGCACATAGAGGCCTTTTGGGGAAAGGAATCTCACCAGGCCAGAGAAAATCAGTAATATTGCTTCTAGAGAGAGACAGGAGGGATGAATCATCTGGGTCTTTCAATCTGATAGATTCAGTTGTCCTTAACAAGTGTCCTTTATTCTCGTGTGAGGTTTGTACATTCCTTAGGTGTGTGAGCAAAACCAAGTTTTTCTGTTATGTTTTTCAAGTAGACTTTTTGCCCAATGTCATAAAAGCCATAAAACTTTAGTATCATAAGTCAGTACCAAAAGCATTCTGAAATGAAACTCCTTTCATTCTGAAATGTTATAGAACCTAAATTTCTCTATGAATTGTATTATCAAACAAGAACCCTAGTTAAGAGATCATTAGGAAATCTGGGTTTAGAATTATCTGTTTATGAACTTTAGATATTTTGAATTTAACCTTAATATCACACAACTTTTGCGTATTGATTTCCCAGTGAGAGAAGCATACCTGTGTGCTTTGTAGTTTTTATGTTTTTCATAAAAAGAACAATAAATAGCTAAACAGGTATTCTACTTTGTTAAATATTCATCCAAACTTTCACTATTTCTGTTACCTAGGATTTTTAGTGCTTCTAATTTACTTTTACTCAGTTTTGCTTACAGTTGCAATATTTTTTCTGAATGGTTTTGTCTTTCTCGTCCTCTTTTTTTTTTATGTTTAAGACTTTTTTTGTCAGCTTTTGTTTTCAGCTGCTTATGAAAGTAAATAGTAAATACTTAAGGAGATAGAACATCTGTTTTATGCTAGATAATTCCATTTTAGTGCCTGACAGCCTCAGCAGTATGGCTTAGAAATGTTATATCACCACATCCTTCACTTGAATTGAACATGGTCGATCAAAGAGGAAGAATAACTGCAAATTACAACTTCAGGTATTTCACCCCAGTGCAGAATAAGGACACTAGATGAAAGCTCTAACTCATTCCTTTGGAGAACTTAACACAGCAATTTTCTATTCTTGCCTCCTTCATGCTTTTATTAAGATGTTCATCTCATGTAATGTTTCTTTGAAAGTCACCCTACTGTCCTGTATTCCTGAGCACATGGGGACACACTATGCAGGAGAAAGGGGACAGAATTTTGCCCAGCTTTTTTTTTTGCAAAAGCTGTGTATTTCACTAAATGCTTTCCATTAAGAGCAAATATCAGAAGCCATTTCAATACATTTAAATGTTTCAGTGTATTTGACAATTGTATGCATGGATTTGATAGAGAAAAAGCAGATCTTTTGGGAAGAAAAAAATCTTTTTTATGCATTAAGTTGATCTGCAAGGGGAAATTATAACCCAAAAAAAAACCCAAAACAGTAAAACAAAGCAGTATATGATTGGACACCAGAGGACTAAAGAAATAAATTATGGGTAAATAGTATTAAATTCTATATAGTCCTGTTTTATGCTCTTAAATTCTTTGTCATTATGTTACACTCCAAATTTGAAAATGCAAAAGGTTAACAACAGGTATGAGAGGAAATTAACCTAATGATTATATGTCACTTAACCAATGGGCTATATAGTCCTGTCTTTTTGTTTTGTTTTTTTTAAAATATTGTGGTTTATATCAAGCATAAATGCTTATATCGCGCAAAATTTATATCAAGAAAGAAGGCTGCTATTACATGAATTAAGAAACAACGACACTTTCTTTTTTCTGCTGATAACACAAAAATATTGATCAACCCTAACCACTACGGTCGAAGAAACATTATTCCACAATATGCCTTTGAAAAGTTTGAAAATAAACATGAAACAAGAAACATGGACATGGACATAGATATGGATATGGATATGCATATGAATATGAAATGAATATGTATATGAAAGTGTTTTCACAAAAATCACTAAGAGAGTAATAGACTGTTGTAGAGTGAGGGAATTCACCCAAGTGGTGGTCTGTGTAATTGGTAAGTTATAATAATGTCATGTAGTTAAAACACTTCATAATTTCCAGGCCTCTTTCTAAGGTTACTCTTTAACACATTGGTCTCTCTATAATGCAATAAAGAGGACTGGAGACAATCACGCATTTCTCACAAAAGCAACCTACCAGAGTAATTCCCTTATTTTTTTCCCTTTCTTAAATATTCCTTAATTACTTCATTTTCTTTTATATATCTCTATCTTTTTGTTAGTCCCTGCATAATGGATGAGCTTTCCTTGTGGTCATAGAAACAATCACCACCTCCTCCTACTTCAGTGTCATTTTAGAAGGTCTGTTTAGTTGCCCTAGGCTTTTATGAATTGTACCCAGATGTCTTTTCTCTTTGGAGCTGTTGAACATCCTGAACTAAATGTGTCTCTTGTGCAATAATTGAGTGGAAGAAAATGTTTTACTTCTATGTTGATATCTTTCAGGGCTTTTTACATGCTAGTTGCAAAGGCAGTTTTATTTAGGTACAAAAATGCTTTTCCATAATAAAAAGAAAAACAGAAACAAACAAAGAAGAAAAAACAGAGCCCTCAAAGCCATAGAAATACCAAGCTAAATAGTTAAAATATTCCATGTCTTGAGGCATTTCAAGCTCAGAAGACCAAAATAGAAATAACTTAAAAGAGGCTTGTCAATGCTGCCACACACACTGTCAGTCAGCCAAAGCCTGGGAACAGCTTCCTGGCTACACTCAGCTCTCCAGGAGATAGAGGACTGCACTGCAAGAGTGAGTGATAGTGTGCACTATTCCCTAATTACAAAGCAAATCTATATGTTGCTTTTGGCTTTTGGCAGGATGTTGCCCTGCTTAACAGATTTTGTGTATCTCACCCCCTTCTACCAAACACCTGCGTTCTCCAGACTGGTATTTTTGCTGCCCTGGCCTTGTTTTTTGGCCACACGTCTCACCTGGTGGAAAGAACTTTATGGACCTAATTTAGGTTCTAGCATCCTGTTCCTAACCACAGCAGCAGACTTTGCATGTGTATTTGTCTGTCTCTGAAAAATCTGAATGCTTGGAAATTAGTTCACAATCTCAGGACATTAAGTACCAAAAAATTGAGGCACTTTTTTCCTCATTCCATTTTAAAGTTTGCCTAATTTTTTCTGTCAGTGGTTCTTCTCAATGCAGAGAATAAAATCCCTTTAACTTGAAAATTCTTAATATAATATGAAATATTAAGCTCACTTCTATGATGCACTCTAAGAGATGAAATTTCTATTTTTGTGCCACCTAACATCTTGATTTTTGTTTGCTTTCCTGCTACTCATCATGTTGTTTTAACTTTAGGAAGAAGCAAAACAAAGTCCATAGACAAGAAAACAAACAAACAAACAAAAAAAGGCAAAAGTAGTCAGACCTATCAAGGGCCTCTTTTCGCAGATGTTTTTTCTGGTAAGAACAGTGGCCATAATCACACAGATAATGCATTTAGTTTAGCTCTCATTTCAGCTAACAGAATCTGACAGCCTCTTGCAGAGTCTCTTGTTCTTAACTGTGCTGCAGCAATGACTCTACTTTTATTATATTAGACATGATACTGATATATTTTAAACGGCCTAGTAATTGCAGTAATGCCCTTAGGCCACCGCTAATTTCAACTTCAGTTTTCATCTAACTTCACTTGAGTGTGTGTGTGCATGTGGAAAGGAAAACAAATGGAGTTTTCAAAAGTTTGTCAATTTAAAACCGCTTCAAAATAGTTCATAAACAAATGCTTGGAATAACCTAATATTGCCAAGCTGTCAATAATCAAACACTATTTAATTATAACTGCTTCTCAATAGACAAATTAAAATGAATCATAGTTCAGCAATTTTGTTTTTTTCCAGGTCTTGACTGATAAATTATCATGAGGGTATCAAAGTCAATTATCTGGACAGAAAACTGCATCTAATAATATACAAGCTACTTCTGTCTCTTGATAGCACTTATGCTTTAGGAAACTTTAAAAAAAATTGAATTAAAAATAAAAATAAAAAACAGAATAAAAAAGATTTATTCTTAAATAATAAACTTTAACAGGTTTTTGGGTTTTTTTTTAAAGGAGAAAGTAAAAAGGAAAATACAATTCCATCAAGTGCCTGGAACAAGTTACATTGGCCATGGTAAGTATCTGAAGACAAAATTATTCTTTTCCTCTCCTTCATATATAAAAGTATGTAAAGGCTCTTCTCTTTAATCTTTAAAATTTTATAAAAATAAAAACTTGAAAAGCAGTTACAGGGTACTAATTTTTATACACAGATGGAATTTACCAAACTGAATAATCATCACAATGTGTATTCATGCCAGTGGTGTTTGCTTTGTTTTCTCAAAAAGAACTTGAAAGCTTTTATGCTTTTTCTCTTTTTCACTGTCATGTGAAGCTCTTCACAACAAAGCAAAAGAAATGTGAAGCAATAAGGGGAATGTACATACAATTTCTTTGTTTCCCCGTCTTTTTAAACACAGGATGTGGTTTTAATTTTTTAGTCTGTCCTCCAATGTTTTGTTTGTTTTTTGTTTTTTTTTTTAATTTTAAAAGAAACAGGCTTTCAGATCTGTTTGTGGTTTCCCACATATATATAATCTAGGTATGGATCTGTTTGCTGAATTACAATAACATTACAGACTCCCTCTGGCACTGTTGGATCTCCCCTGCCTCCCTACGGGAGAGAGGTGTTACATCTTTACAAATATGTAGCCAGATATGTAATGTGCATCTGGCAAATTCATTTTTTTTAACTGAATTTGCTGCATCCTAAAGCAATTAAAGTATCTTCTATAGCAGCTCTACAAACCTCAATCATGAGACTGTTAGTGTGAAGAAATCTAGGAGGGAAAAAAAAAAAAAAAAGCCAGGAAAAAAAGAGAAGGAAGAAAAACTAGTAATCTCTCATCACTTTTGGAGGTATTTAGGCTTAGCTTTCTGAGGTATAGGCTCAATACCAATTTAGGGACTTATTCTGTATCAGGAGGGAATATCTACATTTCTTTTAACAGAGAATAGTGAATCACTGCTATAATTTTCTTCAGAGAGTAATTTAATTGAAACAGAAGTTAGGAACTGAGAAACACACATTATGGCCACTGCTTTTCTGCTCACATAATCTGTTTAAAATATTTTTACTAAGGGATAAATTTAAACATTCAGTACTGGCAGACCTCTTTAAAAGCTTATCTACTGTGTCACTGAAATAAAAAAAGATGTTTTCACAGAGATAACGCTAAAGGAAATCAAATAGTATGGGTCAGCTCTGGTTTTTGGAGATAAAAACAGGCTACAGTAGTTGTTTTGAACCTTGAAGAACAAAACCCCAATGAATCCTTCCCTCTTTGTCAAAGGTTGAATGAAGTTATAGGTTAAAGACGTCGTACTTTGTATGCTTTTCTTACAGGTTTAGTTCTTTCTGTCACAGAAATGCTGCAAGTAGGGGGCTCCTGTCCATGCCATCCTTTTACAGATCTTTTACACTGAGCTGTGCTTCAGTACATGAATAATGTATGTGTGTGCATGTTCACACACACACAACATCCTAAAGGTCACCCCAGGAGAACAAGTAGTCTAAAATGACTAAGACATGAAGTGCCTTGCAAATAGGAATGTATTAGGTGACTATTAACGAACATATGCGTACAGAAATATTATCTTTAGGATGTTGATTGCCACAGAATATGGTGCTGAGTAAAGACCCTGAACCATTTTAGCAACCATTAAAAAAGCGTGGGTGGAAGAAGGAAGGAGTAAAACTATATGAATTTATGATCCTGCTGTTCAGATGCCATTTGAATGTCTGTATACCACACTGTCATCAGTTTGTACCTTCATGATAGCTCAAAGCCTTTTTGTTCATATGTTAGACTATTTCTGCTAGAAAAAAATCTTCTTAACTCTCAGAAAGATGGTATTAATGATCCACATTAGTTTCCACTTAAAAAGTGCATAAACATTCAGATATATCTTCGGGGGAAAAGTTTTATAAACCCTTACGTAAATTAGTTGTTTTTATATCCCTAGTTTGTGACACCTGTTCCTGATTACAGATGTGTATTTAAAGCTAGGCTAGGCTGATCCTAAAAGGGAGTTACTTCTATCCCATCCAAGAAAACGAGAGCAAAGTTTCTTATAGATTTGAATAAACACAATTTCATAATTATGTTTTGGTTCTGTTAAAAATTATATAAATAGGCTAAATAATTAATATTCCTGAGTAGGTTTTGGGTTTTATTTATTTTTATTTTCATTTTTGTTTTTAGGGTTTTATTTATTTTTATTTTTGGTTTTGTTTTTTAGGGTTTTTTTCCTATGGATGGGTTGATATAAAAGTTTTGTATCAAACCAAAGAGAGAAATAAATAAAATTGATACACAACTTATCTGTTCATGCCTGTTCAGGTATTTTGCTTCAGTTTTTGTTTTGGTAAATATCCAAACTTTTAGGTTTTAAAAATGTTTGCAAAATTCTTTTAAATGAAGGAATGAGAATAATTTATTTCCTGTGAGACACCTGAAGTAATACATCTAAATAATAAGCAATAATATGTGCATCAATTTATTTTTAAGTACCTAGTGTTTAAGATATATTTTAAGTCTATATTACTGTGTTTTGTTTATTATGATATTTTATCTTCCAGCACCCAAATGTGATATAGTTCAATGCCCCCATTCAAAAGTATGCTGAATGCATCTTTTGGCATTCTTCTTCTTCGTCTAGACAGTTAGGCTAGATGAAGGCAGTTGGACTAGATTCAAGCAGTTGGACCAGATGGTCACTGTAGGTTCCTTCTAAATCAACTGTTCTATTCTGTTCTATTTCTCCAGGCTTATCATTCTGATAAAATTATTCCTGTATTAGCATCTTTCCATTATACCTGCAATAAGACACTCATCCACATGACTGTCACAGCTTATTTTGGCCTTAATTGTTATCTCTTAAAGGTTAACAATGCGTGAAAAGCCCAATTCTCATCTCTCTTCATCATAACTCATGTAGGTTGCATTTCAAAGACTACCTTAGGGCTTTCTGTCATGATTTACCTCATGCATGGAATAAAATCTTGAACAGTAGCATAGACAGCTCATTGGTCTTTCTAAAATGTGATTTAACCAGGCTACCTGGGATATAGAAATGGTAATGACTATAAAATTAGTATTCTCTTAGCTACAAGTTCTTTAAGTGCACATTTTCCCTTCCAGAAATTTAGTCCTTCTTTCACTCCTAATTTTGATTCCTTGATACTTGCACATTTATTTCACAAACGTACTTTCTTTACCTGGATGTCTCTTTGACTACACCATCCAGCTGCTCCTAAAAAAACCCAGGCTGAAGTTTGAGGATGAGGGGATGACTCTAAGAAAGACAATGCATATAAGATTTCACCAGCCCTGGCTATTTCTTTTCTATGTATGTTTCAGCAGGATTTATGCCTCACAGAACTATCTCCTCTCATGGCACCCAGAACAAGCAATATATTATTTCTCTTTTCCTCTATAAAACTATTACTCTAGTGGGATATAACTTCCCTATGATTATAAAACACAAGGTTTCAGGGCAGCAAAGCAATTCTCTCAGAGAGTGATAGAAACTCCATCTGGATATAAATGCTTTGCAAGCTGGCTATAGCTGCTCTGCTGCATCCGTTAGCCTAAATGCCAGGAATAGGCTTTGTGGTGTATTCAATGATCTTGCAATCTGTCTTCCCTCTTGTTTTGTTGTCTAGTGTATGGACCTCCCTAAATATTCACAAGAAACGGAAGTCCTGTATGTCTGCAGTGGAAGAGAAGCAGGGACAGGAACAGACTTATGCACAATCTTCCTCTAGAAAGAATTCAGGTTGTTCTGTTTCCTAAAAATAAGAGAATGCCTCAGGCTGTTTTTCATCTGTAAATTCACAGTTTAAACTCGTCACAGCTAGGATTTCTAAGATAATTTTGACGTCCCTTCTGTCTGATCTCAAAAACTAAATTTAATAAAAGAAGCCCCAGCTTTCTAAAAGCTAGATTGTAATAAGCTTGATTCCTCTCCAGAATTATGTGTTGGATTTTGCTGGCTGAATATTTCTTTTAAAAAGCCCCTAAATATTGAGATGCATTTCATGAAAGTCCGATAAATTTTCAGAGGCATTTAGAGCTCTCTACCCATTCAGAGCTCTTTTTTTTTTCCTTTTATGAAAATTTTTACTAAAGTGGCTTGAAAAATAACTCTCTCCCCCACAGCAATTTACCTACATGCTGAAAAAATGATTGAGATAATAAACCAAAAAGAGGTATATATCACAAGAACCAAAGGTATTCATTTGTTTGTGCCATTAAAAGATTTTCTCGCCTTCTCTGAGAATTGATAAGGCAAGCTTTGAAATACATATTCTTCTCTTTGTGTCCTGCATGGAAGGATCATAGAATGGTTTGGGTTGGAAGGGCCCTTTATAATCATTGAGTTACAACACAAGTGCTGTAGGCAGGGAACATTTCACTGGACCAGGTTGCTCAAAGCCCCATAAACTTGAATTCTTCCAGGGACTGGGGATCCCCAGCTTCTCTGGGCAACCTGTTCCAGTATCTTGCCATCTTCACAGTAAAAAATTTCAGGAAGCTCAGAACTGGGAAATAAATGAGTTACACAGAAAAATATGTGGTAGCCTGTATCCCATGCTCACATGTGGTTAAACTTACACAGGGCTGGGTCTGACATTTCTTTTCACTAGTCTTCCAACACAAAATCTGTAAAGATCTAGTAAAAGGAGATATGCACTGAGAAGTGCTCATGGAGTGGATACAACTAAGTTTTCTCAAATGTGTAGCACTCATGCATGATGCATATGCATAAGGATGTCTTGTAGGATGGCAGGGGGAGGCTTAGATGTACATGGTGTCTGTGCCAATGCACAGGATGCCATCTAGGCTGCTAAGAAAGAAGACTAGATGCAGCTCTTGTATAATAACAATCATAATATATAAATAATATTATATATATATTATATACATGTATAAAGGGTAATAATTTTCACCCTGGATAGTTCACAATATACTGCTCTTAATTATTTTTCAAGTCATATGATTCTTTTTGTTATTAATATTTTTTACTTTTTTCTCCACACTAATTCTCTTTTTTAACCTTGTTCCACCTTGAAATGTGTATTCCAAGCTTCATGACATCTGTGTCTAATTAAAAGCCATCATTATGTTGCTTAAATGTTAATGTTATTGGACAGATTTACCAAAGTAACGCTTTAATTCCTCAGTGATACATCACATTCATTAGTTAATCATTAAGACAAAAATTTTGAAAACCACAACTATATTCCACTTTTAGTCATAGCCTCAGGTAAGGTGAAATTACATTAATGGAAGGTACATCTGTGTGCTAGTATTAATATTAGGAGATATCAGCCTTACACGAGTATTTATATTTCATATCAGTAATCAATAAATTTGTTTTATTTACAGATGTCTCTACATTTTCCTGTGGCAGAGCGCCTTTTCTTTTTGAAATTATTTGTTCAAAATGCCTGTAAATCATTGACAGAAGATTTGGCCTCTAGACTAATAATTTGTCAGAAGCAAACAGAATGGAGAATTGAGGAACTTTGGAGAACCACTATACAGTCTTTAATTTAATTGAAAACAGACAGCTTTGTCCACTTGAGGATCGGTTAATTAGGTTGTCTGTGCCTTATGGGCACACAAGGCACTATTTTTGTCTATGTTACACAGCTATAAGGTAGGAATACATGGAATTTTCCCTTCTTTTACTTTTTTTTAAAGACAGGTACATGAAAAACTTCAAACACTGTAATTGTTAGATTACAAAAAAGGTTATTTACAGTGGGAATTTTGACTGTGCTATAAGTGAAGGACTTAGGTATCAATTTTATAATATTCTATGACTTAAAAATCACTTCTTTAAAAAGAATGCTCTGTATCTCCTGATACTGTAGTTCTGGTTGGTTTCTAATTTTTTTTTGTTGCTTCTCCTATCCTCCCACCCCTCTCTTACCCTCCCTTCTCCCCCCCTCCTTTTCTCCCTCAAAATCTTGATGAAACAGTTTATTGTGAAATTTCAAACTTCTGTATCAGATACACTGGCTGGATCCATCCCAACCAGAAGATCATTAGCAAGGCAGCAAATGCTACTGTGAACAAGTAACCACTTTAACAAGCCAGACTTAAGAATTTCAGCATTTGAAACCTTCAAAGCCTTCTCTCTATTTTTATTTTTGTCATGCTACAGCCACAGTTCTTGATCTGGAGTCAAAAGCAAGTGTGATACAATTTCCCTGGCCTCAAGCAGAAAAATTGCTAACAGTGTTGTGTCTCTATTATGGAATGCAGTATCTGTGTGTGTCTGTGTAGGAAAGTAAATTAACCCGAAAAAAAAAAAGAGATCAAACAAGAAAACTGTTACAGAAGATATATTTTTCCTATGGCTAAAAGAGTATCTGTCAAATGAGAGCATCTTGAGCTTTTAATTAAATATTAATATAAAGGAGAAGAAAAGTATAGCATTTAGTTGCTTTCCTCAAGCACTAAAGACACAGCATGAATGTGCATTCACAAATTATATTATTTTCACCAAATAGGGTTCCTTAATAGGAATATTTTTTTTTCAGTGTTCATATTAAATGTGAGCAAATGGTAACAGATGTAGTGGTAATTCTACATCTCATTAGTTTGCATACTGCCTTGAAGGTTACAGACAAACTTAATTTCAGGCATCCGGTACCCTTATCCTCCTCAACACACGCATTCAATTAAATTCCCTTCCTTCCCAAAAGCAGCTTCCACAAAGAAATGGATTCAACATGTTATCCCGTGGATGACTGAATCAGAGCTGTTAAAAGGCTAAAATGCATATGACATGTTCTGCTGTAGCCATATGTAAGTTCACATCAGCATCTTTCCAGTTCAGAGATTACCTGCTCATGAACTAATCAAACTCTCAAGTATAAGACGAAAACATTTGAACTTCGATTTTTCAATTAGCTTTGGCATAGAATACTTAAAGCATAAATAAGCTAAATATTTAGGCAATAACAAAAAAAAAACAATAAAAAGACATCAAAAATAAATTTTCAATACTGTGTGACTTTCTTAGGTTAAATAAATAGATAAATGAGGATTGTTGTTGAAATTATTTCAAACAACCAGCTAAAAGAATGACCTCCAGCCAAATGTGAAGTTATAGAAAATATGCACAGACTGATTTCTATGTTGCAGATATTTAGAACTGACTGTGACAAGCTTCCAGCTGAGCCTTACCAGCCACATAACAATCTCAATGCTGCAAATCATTACTTCTCACAGAAATCAGCACGACTCCTCATGTGAGAGCATGCTCTAATTTGCATCAAATATTTGTAGAAGGCAATTCCTCAGTTAGATGTTACATGTGATAAAAACATGTTGGCCCCATCTAGAAAATGCATTTGTATACTCTGGGGCCTCTGCAGATTTGTTTTATTCTCAGCAGTGTTTGACAAGCGGGCAAGTGACCTAGCAACACTGACCTCACACTTGAAGCCTTTCAAACTTTCAGTAAACCTCTGATTAAAGAAGGAAAAAAAAAAAAAAAGAAAAAGGAAAAAAAAAAAAGGAGGAAGAAGGGGTATTCAGTAGCACAGCATCCAGGAGACCTACATTTCAATTCTCACTTTCCCTTGCCCCCTGCACTGGCAAAGCTGTTGAGGCAGCTGTTCAGTGTTGCTGCCGTTTGGTTGCCATTCAGCAATGACCTCCACACAAATTGTTGGTGGTGCTGATGAGAACCAAACTGCGAATTCCCTCTCAGTTCTTGACAGTGATGAAGATGGAAGGAGGTTCCCTGGCAGTCTGAGATGCTAGAAATCCTATCTCAGAGTCCAAATATTATATTTATGTTGGTTTTGCTAATATTTGCTGTTTTTTCATGGGTCTTGGTAGATGCATTTCTTTTAAAATCCCCATCTTGTAGTGAGGTGATTATGTTACAGCTTTACCTTTCAGCTACAAAGGTCTTCTGATTACAAAGAAATGGTAAAAACAGGTTCAAAATTGTGAAGATGTGACAAATTTAATATTTATTTTTACTTAATTTGTGTAAAAATAACTACAGGAAAAAAAGCAACTGTCCCCACTTGCAATTCAAAGCTGGTCCTTACCCTTAAAATACATATTTAAATATAATTTTGAATCTATTAAAGTATTTGAGAAAAACATCATTGTCCTCTTGTTATTTTATGTAAAGAGCAAGAAGTTAAATTCATCTCTCCCTGCCATTCCTGCTTTCCAGGACCAGAACCTTCTCTTAGAGATATCTCCAAGTTTTTTTAAAGCTTATAACATTAAAATGTTATTTTATGTAAGTGAGAAGTTTTTTATCAACATTTTTCAAGAAATGGGCTCATCACCCATCAGGAACTAGGTTCCAATAATATAGTGTGAGTTTGCCGACATTTCAAAATATTTAAACAAGTTTTGATGTCATGCTGGTTGCCAAGGGACATTACATTTAAGGAGACTTTCCCTGTTTTTGCTTTAACAGTCCAATAATATTTTACACCTCTTCTGATGTGCAATAATGTGACAGTACTTTTGCAAAATTTATGAATGTGACCTGTTTTTTTATTTGATTATGTAGAACTACTCAGAAGAGCTTTCTTTTTATGTCAATTACATTAGCTGTAAATGATTGGAAAAATGGTAGAATTTTGGCTGAAACATAAATCCCTAAAAATTTAATATAAGAAATTTATAATGAAAAGTCTTTGTAATAAATCAAATCACGTAGGAGGTTTTTGGTGTGGTTGTAGTCTTTTTTGTTTGTTTGTTTTGGGGGGTGTTTTAGTTAGCAAACAAAAGTTTCTTAAAAAATAGGTACCTTTCATTGTGCTGTAAAGATCAGAGAGTCAGTCAGAAAATGAAAATTCTAAGAAACGAGTTCTCCAGAGCAACTGTCTTTTGAGAAAAATAAAGAGAATAGCTCTGTCTAAAAACATGTGGAAAAAAAGTGCTGTAAGTAGAGGGCTGGTCACTGATATTTGCTTATGATTAAGGGATGATGAGAAGATATGCAAGTCTGAATAAAAGTGTTGTGCACTTCCACACTAATAGTTCTAACAATTTAATGTCCACAAACTGAGGAGTTAGAACAGAATAAAGGAAAGCCCTTGGGATTTTCTCAAACTTTTTAACCTACTTTTAAATCGTATTTTTATTCTAAGCAGAACTATGTGAGCAAAGACAATCTCAGAGTTCATTATCAAAGATATATATAGAATCATTCTGGCAAGGATTGTGTTATTGTATACACTAGTTTACTGAAATAATTTTCAAATTTCTGCAGGTAGTGTTAAAAGGGAGAAAGATAAGGATGACAACTATTTATTTGTAATCCAAATAAGTTTTTATTTTTTAATATGGATCACAAAGATATAAATCTCTCAACAGAGAGGATGACAGACACAGGGACTTGAAGTCAATGAACTTATGAATTTGCTGTGCCCCTTTGTCGAAATAGTTATATTAATATAATATTCCCTAGGTCTGTTTTCTATAAAACCTGACTCAAATATTAATAAAAATAAAATAAAACTTTAGCATAATCATTGAGTATTCTTTTATTAGAAATTTTATGTGGTCTGAATAAACTATTTTCCAACCTAAAACAGAGTACAACAGCAGAGAACACATTCTTACTTCCAAATTATGTATTTTTGGTCTTGACAAGATGTAGTGCAGTTTCCCTCTACTACAGGACAAGCTGACTCCATTCTTTTTCCTACTAAGTGTTTTCTAAGGATTTGGTAGTTTAATAAATTTAAGTAACAATATTTACTGCACTATTTAAAATTCCTGAGCTGATACATAAATCTAAGTTTCAGCTTCCAGAATCCTCACTAAAATGTGAGGAAAAAAACAAAAACCAACTTCAAACCAACCAGACAAAAAAAAAACCTTAACAAGATGAGTATGTTTGAGTAAATATAGTATAGTGTGCAGTATAAAAATATAGCATAAATGTATTTTATTTTAAGATAATCATTTATATATGAGTTCAATTTCTGACAAATACTTGTCCTTGTATTCCGAAGACAAAAGCGGCCACATGCTGTTACTGCAATCATCCCACTTGAAAATCCCTGTAATTCCTGCTGAAACACACCTGTTGCATCCTGGGGTTCTTCTTTCCCCAACCATTCAGGCATTCAGAAGCAGTCCATGGCTTCCTGCCAGCACAGATGGAGCATCTTTTTTCATCCAATAGAAATTAAGGCTCAAGGAAAACTGCTGCATGCTTAAGTCTCACTCTGGTTGAGAACCACTGAGCCGTAGTGAACCTTGAGGTTAAGCAGGAGAGAGCTCCAGGCTACTCTGGTCTAGGCATAATTGATAACATAGGCAAAAAGTGCAGGTTTCAGGTGTTATTCTGCAAGGTATTTGCAGAAAGGGGTGGTTCTAGACAAGCATCCTGAGAAATAGGCAACATAGGTATTTTGAGCTGAGACCTCTAATCCCTTCTGTTTACAGCAGTGCCAGGTGACAAAGTGACAGTCCCATGAATGGCTGCCACCCATGTGAAGAAAGCATCAGGCAGGCCTAAAGAGATATGAAGGATTTCACTCAGAGCTTCCTGTGTGCATGCAAGATAAGCCCAACACTGAGCTATCACCTCTGATCATATTTCCATGGTCTAAGAAGTAAAAGATCTGTCTCTTATGCAGCAACTGAGAGAAAAATGGGTGAAATTCTTATAATACTAATCTTAATAACATCTCTTCTATTTATTTTCGTGGCAGCATAATTTCACCCACCATGTGGTAAAGTTAAAAGAAGAAACTATGTCTAGTGTTAATGAGACCTATTCTATATTTATTTTCATGTGCCAAGTTAGAAAACCCCAAGGAGTGAAGTATTAATTAAGAAAAAAAAAAATAAAGCTTAGAGAAGTGTCGTGGTTTTAAACCAGTAGCTAAAGAAATTACTTATTTCTTGTTGTGAGATATGGATTAAAACAAGAGCAAAACAGGCTTAAAACTTAAAAGGAATAAAGACAGTTTATTAACAAACTACAAGAATAAGAACACTAGAGTAAATTTCCAGAAAACCCCTTCTTTTACATTTTTGACCATTT
>NC_031768.1:44589900-44594931 GCF_001522545.3 Parus major
TTAAAGGTAAAGCTGCCCCATGACAAGAAGTAAACATTAATGTAATAAAGATAACTTCTTATGCACTGTTTTCAAAGAATTAAACGCTATTGCAAAGATATATAAATAGTAAGCAAAAGTATTTTGAAATCAGGGTGTAAAGGTCATAAGCTTCTCTCCTTGATAATTATCCTTAGAACACACAAGTGAAGCACTCAGACTTCTTGTAAAATTCTCAATATATACTCCTATCTCATGCATATCTTCCTGTATAGAAATAAATCAAAATAGAAAGTGAAGTTTTCTAATTTTTATTTTCATTTAAGAAACATATTTGAAGACTTTATCAAAACTAAATTCTTATATGAACAAGTATTTGCTATTATTCCTCTTGTACCTATTTAAAGTGAGGAAGTGAAATGAGTTGTACACATTTTTTTGTGTACATGAATCGGTACACAACTGAAACAAATATTCTGAAGTTTAGATAAAATATTCTTTCTGAAATTTAAGGAAACCATGTAAGTGGTTTATGTTCTTGAAAGCCCAAAAATGCAGCCAGTACTTTATTAATTCACAAAATTACAGAAGAAGCTCAAAAGGATAAACATCTTTTGTTCCAACAATCATCTAGCTGGGTTATATTAAAGCATAGAGGTATTATTGATGGTAGTTTTGCACAGAAGTCTGCTGGTTAGGGAGTTGCACAAGAAATGTTGAAAATTTCCAAGAGGAGTCACTTGGCCCAATGGACAGGGAAGAATCTGATTCAGCAGTGCCCTCCTGCAGCCAGCTGGAGGGCCGTGATCCTTCTCTTCAGTTAATTCTTTAACAATTTAACAATGAAAACAAATTTAAATGCAATAACAGGCTTTCCAGGCGTTTGCTTCTGGCTGAGCGATTTCGTCACTGGGCAATGATTAGGCTTCAATAGCCTCACAACAATCTAATAAAGTTGAAACATCCTGTTGTCTTATATTGCTGGCATGAAACTGAGTGGAATGGAGGAAAAGCAACTTGCTTAATATCACAGAAGTCATCTGTGGTAAAACAAAGTTCTTGAATCAAGCTCCCTTAGGGTTCCTGTCATGTTAACAGCACCATCCTTCAACTTCTTATGGTATCTGAAAAGAGAGTGTTTGGTACAGCTGGAGACTAAGCTGGTAACAGGATTCAAAAACTAATGATGGCCTTTCAAAAATAAAAATGTAACTGTTGTCCAGAGTGCCACTTTTTCCAGCTGATGAGAGGACCCTAGAATAGGTCATTATGTAAAATATGTGCTAATGTGGATTGAATTTGAAACTTGATGTATTTCAAAAACCAAGAGAATGTTTATCCAATTATCATTCACCATTCTGGAAGATATTATAATAATACCAAAATCGATCCTGCTAAGAATTAAAAGAGGATGTTCTCTGGGTAGTGTTTATTAATATGCAGTTATTCTGTTGGGGGAGTTAAATAGAAAGAAGAAAAGACAACACTACTTATACTTTCAAAATATAAAAAACATTAAAACTAGCAACACAGTGAAAAATAGGAGAGAGAAAACATGTTGAAATCAAGACTGAGTATAAGGTGTTTTTTTAGCACCAAAACAAAGCCTTTATTTAAGCGAAAAGATGTTAAAGTTGACATTGTCCCTCTAAGCAAGAAGTGTCCTCCATCTAAAACACTTAATCTCACCCATCAAAACACAGTATTTCAAAATATCTGTGTGGAGGAATTATTTGTCATTTTTTTCCAGAATGTCATCCTGATGAAAGAATTTTGTTGTTTTTCAAAAAATACTCAGACAGCATTACTCAAGTTGTTCAAGATGCAAGTGGTGTTTGAAGATTTAAAAACCGTGAAAACATCTATTTAAAAATAGTTAGCGTTATCTACCTATCTCAATACATTAATCTTCTTCTGACTCTCTGCTCTCAGAAGTGGGAGTAAAAGCAGGCAAATATACAGTCTTAAAGTAAAGTTCAGTTCCTAAAGTAAGTCCTTTATTACTAACTTTTTCAATCCTCCTCTGAAGCCCAAATTGAACAGAATTATACAGAATTTCAGGTCTTCAGTATCTTTACTCATATTACTGTGTCAGTGGAAATAATAACGGAGATCAATAATTGCTTTCATATACCTGCTTTTTGATTTAAATAATTGTAGAGATTTTGTTTCTATGTTAACCACAGGATAAAATGAAAAAAAAAAAAAAAAAGAGGGAAGAAAAAGTAACAAACTACATGATTCACAATATCCTCCTTAGTACAATAGAATTGCAGCAAATTACACTGCAGGGGCTTTGCAGTGTGGGCTATAGCTTTTCAGAATGTTTTCTGGACCAAACACTAAATAAAACACTCTATTATGAAAAAAAAGAAATTAAGCCAAATTTCTCTAAAATATCAGAGGGAATAACTAAGCCTCATATTTTGACACAGAAAGAAACAAAAAAAAAAAACAACCCCACCTCCACACCCCAAAAAAAGCCAAACAATCCAAACCAGACACAATTTAACCACCTAAGTTCTATTTTTTCTGCACTCAAATAAATCCAAAAATTGCTAGAGTACATTAGATATTAGTCAATTTAATAACTGAATGGAAGCTCTGTATACCATTTATCCTGTCTTGGCGCTCAACCCAGCTTTAATCCAAATGATTATTCATGTATGTGAATGAAGATGCCAGACCTTTTACCAGCACTATTTTTTACCTGAATGAAAAAGTAAAACTGTCATATGGTTGCATAATGAACTTAGGTTAGTAATTCCTTCAAGTACATTTTTTAACAGCTTTCACAGAGAGAGGGAATGCAAAAGGGACAGAGACTTTTGACACTGCTTCAGCAGGCTGTTCGAGTTTCTTTTTATCCCAGTGTAATGCATTGCTATTTTAATTTTAAATGTCACTATAGTGGAGGTGGAGTGTTAAATGAGAAAATAAAATTAAATATGCCTTTACAAATGAGCAGTTAGAATTTTGTGCTGTAGCTACAAAGATATTATGGACAAGGGTAATGTAAATCCTGAACATAATAAATTTTACTTGGGTTGGAGGTAAAACCTTCTTCCCCCAATATCTGCATTTCTATTTAACATTGTTTTATATTATTACATGCTGCTCAAAACTGCAATTTTTTTAAAGTTTTTTAATTTTTTTAAATTTTTTTTTTTTTTGTTCCACTGATACACTTGGGGAAAAAAGGACATAGTCATGGGTTGTTTTTTTTCAAATATTTTTCAGGTCTGTAAAAGAAGAACTAAACTTGATACTATAGCAGCACTGGGAACAGTTGCCATGAAATGGGGTTCGTTATGTTAACTGATCAGTTTGACAGAAAAGGGTAGTTAGCATTTGGAGTCAACTGACAGGTTAGCAAGGAGAGAAGTAAAAGATAAAGCAAATAGGTAAAAGATGTAATTTCATGACGCTGGTTTTTTTCAGGAAAGACAATTCATGAGTTCCCCATATAGTCTCTGCTTTTGCCCTTCAACAAATGTAGCTGAATGAAATTGTAGGGGTCAAAATGGTGTCATATTCCCAGCACAGGTAATTTCAGTGAGCCAGTTTACAGCTGCTACTCAAGCTGTTGTGCAGGTGAGCTATGATCAAAGGGAGAAAATGGCACAGCTACTCCAAAGTGGCTTTGAAAGAAAAGCCATTGTTTTTTGAAACTGTACACTGAGATGAAGAGAGAAAGAGAGGGAGATGCAACTAATTCTTGTGCAATAATGAGGGTTGGCAGAAGGTGAGGGTGAAAAATTTGCAATGGACCATGAAACACTTAGAGGTCCACTAACCATGGAGGTCTGACATGATTTCAATTTTTTCCCCCACAGAAGTTACCCCAGTACTTTCCTTCCTAGGTGGTGACACCTCTAAGGCCACAGTTGCCAAATGGTGGGTCTTGATTTTGGACACATATCTGAAAAAGGAAAAAAAAAAAAATGGAATGTCTGTGTTTCCTCATAAGCATTAAAAAAACCCAAACCAAACCAAAAACCAATGACATAAGATATTAGTTCTCCATCTCTGCTGCTATATGATATCCTAGTTTTGGAAAGAGAGAAGGGAAATTTGATAGAACAGCCTTTATAGACTCTACCATTCATTGAAATTGACTGTTTCCTTCCAGTTTGTGGAATCTATAATACTGACATCTCTTAGAATTCACTTATTTTGCTTAAATGTCTTAATTTCCCCAAGATGCAACAAATAGACATTTTTTTCATTGCACAAGGATTGATAATTAAGTTAAATTTTCTGTATGGTATGGTTATGGGTATAGTTGCTGGGTCAATGCATTAACAGTTTGGCTTTGAGATAATTGATGCAACATGCTCTTGGAGATAAGCAGTGTAGTGCAACCACTTAATGCAATATTTTTCTAACATATTGTTCTCTGTTTGTATCTGCCCTGCATCTTTCTTTAATCACTTCACTGTATTTTAAAACATGAAGTGAAATTATTTTTTATTTAGAATTTATTTTTGATCAGAGAATAGCACCTTATCTCCATATATTTCCTTGCTTTCCTTTTATTAAAATGCAAAATTAAAAGGAAAGAAAATTAAAGAAAAAAGAAAAAGATGGGGTTTTTTTCTCAATTACTAGTACTGTAAACATAAGAAATGACATCTGCAAATTTATCAATTTTAAAATTTGTTTCAAGCTTTTTCAATGTATTCAAACTTTGTAGAGAAGTATTGCAATACAGTCTTCAGTACTAACCTTTTTGGCCTTTTTTTGACAGGCCTTTACATAGGGTTGTATAACATAAAAAGGATAAATGGATAGATCTAAACTGTAATTGAAAAATGGCATAATTCATAATTGTCGCTTTCTTTTTATTTAGAGTTATTTTCTCTCCAATATCTATATCTCTCAGTAGGATTGATTCATTTGAGGGAGAAAATAAAAAGTTTGTTTTGGTGCAAGTTGTAGTTCACTTTGTTAATAAATACTCATCTCAACCAATGCAAGAAATAAAAACATTAACTGTGAAACCACATGTATAACTGTAGTTATACATGTTATATAATCATGTATATATAT
>NC_031768.1:44595023-44632048 GCF_001522545.3 Parus major
ATATTATATGTTTTATATAAAACATATATAAAAACATGTTTTTCATTAGGGAAAATGATTCTTCTGCTAACTTGGTGATGTCTCTAGGTGTTGATATTATCTACAAATCAAGATATACAGGTTATATCAGCGTGTTTTCAAAGTGACAATTTGTGGCAGTATCAAGCTGGAAAAAGGACTGAAGCAATCATCACCACTGTAGCCTAAAAGTATGTAAAGAGCTGTTAAAACACTTGAACATAAGAGAGATTCTCATTCCATTGTCCCAAGACATTGCAAAGCACTGTTTAATATACATGTATCCTCAAGAGTTTAGTTCAGTTTTGTGAATAAATGAGGCTTCAGTCCTTATTCTAGGTGCTAAAAGATTCACAGTTTTAACTTATTCCTATGAGAAATGTTTGATGTTGTCACATTTCCCTTATTGAAGAATTCTGAAAGAAATTAAATTAGTCATTCGTCAGGCTGTTAGCTTGGACTTCTTGCCGCCATTAAATTATACAAGTGGTCGCTGTGTTGCGTTATTATACCTGTATTCTTGGATGAACTGACCTTTTTTAGCCAAAAACTAAACAGTCTGTATGCAATGAAAAGACCATATGCAATGAATAAATATTTATTCATGGAGAATGTAATGTTTAAATTTGAAGGAAAAGGTCTCTTAGAACTAAACATTATTCAATTATAAAAGGGCAAAATAAATATCCAAATTAGTCTCAGACTTTCCATGTCAAACTGTAACATTTCAACTTGAAACAGAGCAATAAGTCAAAGAAAATTTAAATTTTTTTTGTTTCTTGTTTGTTCTTTCATGACTGGATTTTCTTTATGTTTTCCTCAGTTTACAGCAGAGTCAGTGGGTTTGTGTTATTAATGTTGGAGCAATGGTTTGCTTCTCATGTCAACAGCATTCTGTTAAACAATATCCCAGGCAGAGGACTGGTGCCTGGAAATGAAGATCCTTATCTGTCTCACTCTCATACAGTTAGTCTGAAAATAAGGGTACAAGCTGGAGACCAGTTGTACTACCATGTGTTAAGTCATGTACTGTGAGGCTGTAATTGCCAGTGAAGAAATTTTAAGTCAGCCTCAATTATAAAAGAACTATATGAAACTGAAATACATCACACAGCAGACTGAGCATGAACAATAAGATGTCAAAACAGAGTAGTTTAATCTTAGCTCTACATTGGTATCTCCATAGCTTCTGTCTTGCTGGGAAAGAAGAGTTTGTCAATATTAGCTATTTGAGCATGACTATGGTTGGATGACTTTTTAACTAAACCAAAACAATAGGGTAACATTTTTGACATCAGGACCATCTGTCTTTTCAGGTTTTCTTGTGTTGGGTTTGCCTAGATTTGAAGTCCACAAGGTACTCTACTTCATCTGACCTAAAGTGGCACAGAGGAGTAAAGGCTAAAGGAATATTTCAAATTCTAATAAAATAATAATGGAGAAAATAGCTAAGTAAGATATCTGGAAGATTTAAACAAAGATTTGCTTCCTGATCATGTAGGATTTCTTCATTTTACTTTACAGGTTGAACAGTCATTTTCTTAGGTTAGACCATGCATTCCTTCACCACTGAGGTCAGCTGTTGGTAGTTTATGGCATTGTTCCCAGACACTGGAGGAGTCTAGCTTATTTAAACATGGCACTTTAGCTTGAAAGATATATGAAATATTTTGTATCTTTCCCTCTGAACAAAATCATATGGCAAGCATTTTTTTAATAAACAAATTCACAAAGAGCATTCTCTTCTATTTATTTCATCTGGAATCCTACCGGTTTCCTTCATAGTCCACAAAGAGTTCAAAATCTGGGTTCAAACTCTGATCTGTGTTTCTTTATTACTGTTTTAGCAAAGTTATATGCCTACCAGCTCTGCAATTGAGAAAATCAGCCTTGTATTCCCATGGTAGTTTCTAAAACAAGACTTCCTCCAAAACAGGCAGATTGCAGGCACAAAAGGAAAGAGGAGGAAAGGAAGACAGATAAATCCTTTTTATTTCCTGTTATAGCACATAGATTTAAAACCCTGAGCACTATTTTATGGACATAATGGAGCTGTCCTTACAGTGCTACTCCTCCTCCCTCCTTTCATTCCACACAAGGCATGATAGCACACGTATGTTGTGCAAACTTGAAATTCCTGGTTAGCTGGGGATATTTTCTCTAGGACTGTGTTTTGGTTTTGTTTGCTTATTTGGTTGTTTGTTTTTTTCAGGGTGTGTTATGCACAGCTGTTTCTAAAGTACAAGTTTTCCATCAGCAGTCATTCTCTTTCCTACTCTCCTTATCTAAAAATATCAAAAATCTGATCAGGGAAAAAAAAAATAAAAAAAAAATAATTTACTACTTTATGCGCCAAAGCTACACTTTGCTGTATTTCCCTGTGGAAGAAAATACTTCCACACATAAGTTATAAACTTGGTAATTTGTTGCAAAATATTTTATACATACATAGCACTTGCTGTTATGTATTTCATACATTGTTTTCATGTTTGGAGACCCTCTAGCTTTCAGCAGCCTTTTGATGTAGGTGCAATACATTTGGATGACAGGCACACATTTGCTGGAAGTCCAGCTTGGTTCACTGCAGTTGCAGGCCTTCAGTCTCAGTTTCATCACAATGCAGAAATCCTGCCACATGTGCCAGCCGTGATTTCTAATTTCACTGGTCCATTTGACACCTAGTGCCTTTGATAAGTTAAATTTGTGATGCATTTGAAAAGACCCAGAAGAAAGAGATTACAGATTGGGAAGCACAGAAAGTTGTTGTGGTGTTTTTATGACTTAATTTTCTTTTTCAAAGGGAAACACTGTTTACTTTCCTGAATGACAAGTCACAGCTATTGCCTTGCTGGTCTTGAAGTAATAAGTGTCAATTTTCTAGATTTAACTGGAGGCGTGTAAAACTATTGAATATTAATTATTATTTGTTCAGTTTAAATACAAATGCCATGCAAATATTTCAGCAACATGTTGTACCTTCTCTAAACATATATTTGCCTTGGCACACTCTGCAATCTTTTGGGATTATGTAAATTTGCTTTTTGATTTTTTTTTTTCTTTTTGTTGGTCAGATGGACGTTACGCAAATTTCAATGAGGAGAACAAACTAGAAAACAAGGAATTTCCTTCTCTGTTAGTGAAGTAATATCCAGACTTTGCATAAACAAAACACACAGGGCTGAAAAAATGCTGGAAAATGTGGCAGCATGCAATGTTTTAAATTTATTATAGAGACACAGGCTTGGGATCAGGGAGAAATTAAATACACATAATGATGCACACATATGAGCCTTCCCTTTAAAATCAGTAGAAGTTTCAGTGAGCTAATTTAGGAATAAGAATAACTTTAATGCACACTGTGCTGATTGCCATTTTAATTTGATCCCTTTGGGAAACTTCCAAATTTTTCAAATTCAGTTTAAGACATTTGTGTGCCTATATTCAATTAATTACAACTCCATTTTGAAGCTTTCCTTTCACATCTGAAGTTCATTTCCAGTGACTATGTTTTTATTTAAGTTTCTGTTTTAAGGGTTGGATGGTGGTGGTGTTGTTTTGGATAATTTCTTTAGATTTTGTTGCATTTACTGAGATTTAGAAGGTTAGTTACCTAGCTTTTTGGGTGTTTTCCTGAACAGGTCAGGTGTTGAGTGATTGTTTATTTAATTAAGTAACAATTCTATTTGATGTCCAGGCAGCATTGCAGATGTTGGCACAACACTAATCAATATAATGGACGTTATTTGACAATCTTAACTAAGGCTGACCAGTACTTACACATGCAATCTAATTTCAGACTGACCATAAAATAGCAGTCAACATAAATAGAATCCCAGATACTGATTTATGTGGAACAGTATTTGTTTCTGTGTACTATTAATTTCTTTCAAGTGCTTTATTTTGATTGGTGGACATGAAGCCATGAAATCAGTTATAGCTTTTCTTTACTGTTTTAATTACTTTTATAGTGTATCAGGAGATTTTGCACACTTACATAAACACTTTAGATACATCCAAACTAGAAGAGAATGAACATTTGAAAATCACTAAAAAAATCATGGAATCACTGCAGTGAAAAACAAAGATGAAGGAGAAGGAAACAGTCTTTTTTTACAATTTATCTCCCCTCTTTTCAAAATCATGTCATAATTAATGGCTTGGAAAATCCATTGTTTACGATGATGGTTAAAAGAGGTTATTTAAAGTTAGCTTTTGAATAGCAGTGCTCTTTCAGCTTTAAAATTTTGGGAATAGGATTTTTCTTTGGTGGCATTACTGGGCAGCTGTTAATCTGCAATAACTTCACTACTAAAGAGAAGTGAATGTCATACATAACAGAAAATACTGAGTTCTTGAAATGAAACATTATTATTGTTTTTAAGTCAGAAAAATCAAAAGAACTGCATAACTGAAATAGCTGGGTTCAGGGGTCCCACTGAAAATGCTACTATTTGAAACTTTTGAATCAACCCTCATTAAATTACATGTATTGCAGAACTGAAAAAAGGAGTGCACAGAACAGTCCTCATTACCAAACAGGGTTAGCCCCCTCCCCTTTTATTCATCCTGAATGCAGTACTTAATATCACAAAGTATACAGCTAGTAATTCTAAAGGCCCTTCTTTTTACTTATGCCCAGCATTTTTATTGCTTTTATAGGAACTAAAAGAAGTGGATTCAAGCAAGCAGGCCTAGAGCTTAGTCCTTCTGAGGGCATGCTGCAATCACAAGTTCCCAGCATATTAGGCATTGTGTCTCCCATACTTAAGCTTTAAATCAGTCTTTAAGTCTGATTATCCCTAAAAACTCTACATAAACGATATAGTCCTGGGGTCAGGAACTTCTCAACAGGCAAGAGATACATGCAGCAGTGGCAGGAAGAAACAGTTCCATCTCCTGTCCTTAAGTATGAAGATGATCTCTCTAAAAATACCTGATAAGGCAACTATTAACATTGGAGCCCCAAAATTCAGCACCCTTTTCCTTGTCAAACAGCCTCTGATTGCAGTGTAGAATTAAACTCACCCAGGCTTTGGATTGGCTTTGGTTTTGTTTGGCTGAGACAATTCTGATTCACGTTATCCTGGCTGAAGGCAGCACAGTTTCACAAGGCTGGTGCAATTATTTTCAGATATTTTCAGTGGTCTAACCAACTACTAGAAAAATGTGTGCAGTTGACAAATTTCTTCATAACAAGGATTACACAGGGAAAAGAAAGGCTTTATTTGTTTCACATGGTGTTCCACACCTGCATGTATATTTTTGGCCAATTTAGGTTAGCAGCAGCATTGAGAATAGAAAACAACATTTGGTAAAATTTACCATAAAAATCTTAAAAGCAAAATTTATAGAATTAAAATTGCAACTTTCAGCAGATGCAAATAAGTTTATTTTCTTATATGATCATCCTATTTTGACTGGAAGTTTCCTTCTCTAGAACTTGCACACTCTTTATGTCTATTGAATTAAAAAAAATGTGTTTTTTTTCAAAACAAATCTTTTTATGATTCACAATGTGTAAATACAGAGCTGAAGAGAATATGAAAACTTTTGCCCCTTTGCACTGTCTCAATATCATGATAAAGAGTTGATTATACCTTATTTATTTCCAGGCATTGTGGTCTCCCAAGTGTCTGTTAAAAGTTTGGGATTAATGATGGCCTCAAAGATGATGTAAAACAGCAGCCACAACTGATCTAAGCCCTGTGTTGGCAGTGCAGACAGCAGCAGAAGCAGCTCTGTTCAGGCCTGTGGATTACATGCCATTAATGTTATGCATAAGTTGAGGGATCCTTGTCTTACATGATTCATGTTTTGCTTAGTCATAGTATTTAAAAACTGTTATATTAATGAAAAAACAAAAACAAAAAAACAACAAAATAAATCCAAAATACCATAAGTATTGGAGTGCAGTGTAGCTTTTTTCCCTTTGTTCTTTTGTTCTCAGAATTACTGTCTGTAATTCTGTAACTAACTGTTAAAGGGTTTATCTTTTGTGGTCTGGATGAGTTTGACTTCATTAATTGCTGATTCTTCTGATGGTCTGAGAATAAAATTCTCTATCCTTTGCAACATTCATTTTAAGATTGTTTTTCCATTCTGGAATGTTTGCAGTAGTCAAATAAGCCCCTGAGTTCAACAGTTATGAATGAAACTTGGCAGACTGTGATGTGCAGGAGGTCACACCAGATTAAGATTTTGTAACCTTTAATTATACAGGTGTCATCCATTAAGAAGGATTAAGGATTGTAATTGTGCTCTGCTGCACAACAGAAAACTGTTGGAAACAATATGAAAGGATTATTCTTTTATTTCCTTTGGGTACAATCAAACATATCTACATCTGGATAGATCCTTTCAGCATCTTTAATGTTTGGTGAAGACATGAAAACTCTTCATTACACTGATTATACAAGGTTGGGGAATTATCTCAGAACCAGACTCCACTTGTTCACACAGACTCTGCATTTTGCACTTTCTTGTACACTCAGTGCTTACACAACTGTAATACACAAAATTGATCATTGAAATACTTTGCAAGTTAGATATGTAAAAGCTGATTTTAATTTTTTTTTTTTAAGCCCAGAAGTTAACTTAAGTTTCCATCATGGGTCCAATGGCCATTGCCATCACAGGCCATTTGGTACTGTGCTTCATGTTGAGAAGACTCAGAGATCCCTCACCTAGACTTCATAGTTTCCATTTAACTTATCTAAAGAAAAGACCTTAAATTAGGAGCCTGACACACCTAGAATTTCTATTATGTATGTTGCACCAATTTTTTGAAAACTTCTTTTCATCTCAGAAAAATAGAAAATAGAATAGTTCAGTGTAATTGTAAGTAATTTCAACAAAGGAAAGAGTTTAAGTCACTCTTACAAAAGTGTTCTTTCAAAAGAAACAATATAAAAGGCCATGAATCAGGCCTTACAGGAGTTTTGTAAATTCAGATTTTCTGAGAAGGCAAATATGATGCACCATCTACACTTTTAATGAAAGGGATAGAGGGGATTTACACCTTGAAATGCCATTAAAAAAAAAATAAGGACAGAAGGTTAAGATCTCTGAGTTAACATATTTTCATTGTTTCTCTTCAAAATATGAAGAGAATGTAAAATGCTTACAGTATATAAATATTTTTAGAAATTCAGGACTCTTATTTATCTTCAAAGTCACATTGGATGTAATTTCACTCCTGCCAGAAAAATATGTAGATGGTTTAGAAGAATCTGTGCCATACTGCCATTCATGAGATTTCAGTTATTTTACTTTTACATCTTTTCCCTTAACATCATTAAATTAATCTTTGTTAAAAGAAATAAATAAGTTCCTCCTGAAGAGCAGTAGTTCACAGAAGTCTTATGAGATAGAGAAAAATTTGGTGTCAAATTTTAAAATTAATAACATTAGTTTTTTTAGCAACCAATATAAGTTGTTAAAGTGGTAATTTTATGAATCTGAATTGCATGACATTGACACAGGGACTGCATGTAATGAGTAGCCTTTCCTTTTTCATAAGGATCAGTAGATCTACTGATCTACTAAATTGATGATCTACTAAAATTTCTCTGCATAAAGGAGGAATTTGGATGTGAGATAAACCTCATTAAGCAGATCTGTGGTTTTAATTTAGTAGATGAGAGCACCATAGTCTTCTGGTTTGGGTGCAGATTCTGCATTTTCAGCCCTTGCTTGTTCATTTGATGATATTATAAATGAGTAGGAAAAGTAACAAAAACCTGAAATGGCTGTAATATGAGGACCATGTGTACATTTTCTCTTTGAGTAGGAAAAAACAAAAAGCTTTTCTTTGATTTCCAGTAATTAACCTTGCCAGACAGACCATGAAGAGTAAACAGGCAATCTGCACTCAAGCATGCAGTTGCCCTTCTATAGGGTCATGTGTTGAATTTATGAAAAGAACAATTACTTACTCCTCAGGAAATCTTGTTCAAGATATTGTAATCAGGAGGAAGATAGACAAGAAATTAATGTAATCAATGCATGTGGGTTTTGATTAAAGTGTCAAGAGTATGTGGTTGAAAAAAAACTTGATTTTTTTTCATATTCTCAGGTAAGACTAAGATGGATCTATTTGAAGTATCTTTCAGTTTTATTCCCATCCAGAGAATACAATGTCTCAAAAGAAAGAAGGAAGTCTGAGGGGACATTGTCATCTCAAATTTTATTTTAAAGGGCACCTCAGGGCTTACTTGAAAGGTCCTTGTTCAGAAGTCACCAACAACAACCTACATTGTGCATAAGAGGTGGGGGTAGGGGCCATGAATTTCAGAGAAGCTATGTTCCACATATTAGAAACAGGATACTTCATGGCTATGTCAATGTCAATATATCCTAGGAACTAAAACTAGTAGATCTGTAGCAAGGAATTGTTGATGCTAAAAATCTCACTTGACAGAAGGTAAAAAGTTCAAGTCTCATACTTTTCTTCCTTTTTTTTCCTTTTCTTTTTTCCCCAATTCACACAAGTAAGTCTGATGCCCATTTTCAACTAGTGTTCACTAAACACACTCTCATAAAAAATCACATTCATCCATTTGAAATTCTGTTCTTTTTTTTTTTTAAACACCTCCACATTATGCTCTGATTTCATAACATGTCATATGGAAGTGTACCATAACACCTGCAGGGACCTAACCTCTTACAGGGCCACAATCCAAAACCGTGCTGCAGGTTAATAACTGAACTAAAGATTTACATGCTGGCTGGGGCTCATCTGGCCTTCATTCCATCTGTAGCCTGGTGGCTAATTCTATACAGTATCTAGGTAAAACTATTCTGGCAGTAATTATGGTAGGAATCATAGGAATTTTGGCAGAATAAGACCTTTGAACTCTGTGTTATGAGTCAAGTTTTAACCTCTAGACCACTGTGGTAGCAGCAGCCATGGTGCAAAACACTTATACATGTGTTCAATTAGAACACATAACTTCAGGCATACGGTTCTGATAAAGGAGACATGTAGTCCATCAAATTAACCTCTAAAGCAGAAAAGGGAAGAACCGAGTTCAGCTTGAATTCCTTTCCACTGCCTTAAGTAACAAGAGGATACAGGGGGAGAGCAGTTCCCACTCAAGCTCCTGTACTTTTTCTGGTGCTTAAGGATATAAATGTGATAGTTATAATGTACTTTGTAGCTGTAATTTAATTCCCATGTAATTATTACAGACGTACTTTATTATCAAAATAGAAAATCAGAAATTCTTCATATGTATTTTATTTAATCTGGAAACAGCCATGACAAAAAAAAAAAAAATGAAAAATCAGTCAAATTTTGGTATCCAAGGAAGTGACTAGTGGGATACAAGAAACATTCCGCTTAGTTTTATTGAGAGCAGTTGTCTGAAGTAAACTGTGACAAAGTCAGTGGAAAACACTCACTCAAGCATGCAGATACCTTATACTCCTCCTGGATGCTAGGCTGGCCAGGACAAAGCATTGCACTCTTCATTCACCTGGTGTTTTGCAGCTTTGATTCAGTGTGTACAGCAAAATAAGTTCCTCAGCAGAGCTAGGTCCCTGTCCTTTCACAGCTGACATGCTGCCTGCATGTGTCCCTGGGGCTGCCAGCTGAATCTCCAGCAGGCAGCTTACAGCTGCAGCCAAGCTACATCTCAGCCAAGCCCAGACCGAATATTTTGGTGCATTCAACCCCCTTTGCTCTTCAGCCAGCTCCATCCAATCTCGATGAGAGCCCATTCACCCCTCCTGCTCACAGTGAGACCCACTGAGGTAAATTCTGATGTGAGCTACAACACGGATTTTCTGAGGAGGATACAGCAGAAGCTGGAAGCTCTTGTTCTAGCATCACCATACTTCCTAGCCCACACACATGCAGGAAGAGCCATCCTTGCCTCATAGGGGGTATTTCATCTCTTCATGTGGTGTGTGTGCTCACATCATTTCTAGAATATAACCACAAAATTCACCAAAGACTTCTAGATCAGCCATATTTTATCCTGTAGAAACTACACCCTCTCTGTCTGCTGAATGTAAATTTTTTTTATACCGAGGAATTTCTCAAAGAACCCAAGGAAAATGGAAGAAGGAGAGAACAAATGTCCACACATTTAGAACTAAAGAAATCAATATACAAGGGTAAATGAGGAAGAAAAGAAAAAAATAAATTACTTATACACCACAGTCCTTATGTTTGTGAGAATAAATGTCCTAGCAGTATTACTCAAATTGTGCGGAAAGATTAATGTGGCTCAAATAATAATGAAAAAATAATATTATAAACTACTAGGAAGATAAGGAAACAACAAAGAAAAATTATAGTATGCATAAAATATGCATTATCTTTTTCTGAGCCACTGACAACTGAAAAATGACCTTGATTGCTTATGGATTAGAAACCTAAGAAAAAGTACAGGATGTACCCCACAAGCTATAAAATCATGCAATAGAAAAATAAGACCAGATTCTTCAATTCTTCATAATGTGCAATAAAATTTCAATTTGGTGAACTTCCATTCTTGTGGTATGAACTGAGATTTGAAAGTATTCATCTGCAAAACAATGTTTTAATTTAAAACAGCACATTCAGAACCAGAAAAATCTTTATCTTGAGGAGCATCTTGAGAAATGAAGCACTGATAAAAAGAATCAGATAAATGTCATAAGATACTCATAAATAAAATGTTGCCGAGGAAGTGACTATGTTTGAACACATCTTAGTTGCCACAATGAACATTTTGAGGAACTGATTAGGTAGGCTAATATTGTGTTTGTGATAACATTAAGTGCACATTAAGTGTACACATATAAAAATACGTATACATGTAATATATAAAGGAGCACACATACATATGCATGTGATACACACACTTATACATGCACAATTGCATATAGAAAATTAAGAACAAGAAATTGATCATTTTGAGTCACCGTTAGAAATAACTTCAGAAAATTGAAGGGAGGTGAGAATGTAAGGGCCAAGCACAGAAAAAGTACTAAGCAGTAACAAAGATATTGGTAAAAATGTCAGGATGTACATTTAACTGGAAATATATACTAAAATGATACATTCACATACATAAAATATGAATTTCCGAGTAACTGCCTGAGGAGAAAAAGCCAAGTGAATGTCATGTCATGTGATAAGGATTTTCTCACTTCATCATTATTAAGAGGCCAATAAGGGGCATTTACTAATGTTATAATTGTAATGCTGTCAGATCTAGATAATGTGCTTGAGACAATTTTAAAAGAGCTTTGGAAGATAAAGGTCAATTTCCACTAAATGTCTGGAACTGATGAAATTGCCTGAGAGAAAACCAGTATGGTGCCAATATCTAAAAACCATGAATAGGGTAGGTTACATCTTTAAAAACTCATGATTAAATCAGTTAGGCCATTACAGTTCTGACACTGACCCCAAAAATATGGCAGAAAGGATAGAAAACTTGTTTTTCTCTCTATTCAATATTTATTTTTACTGTGGCTTAAATTTGTTTGTTATAAACAATTAAATGGTGTATTATTTCAAATATTTAAAAGTTAATGGAAATTATTTATATTAGTGATCTGATTGTAGATGAATAAGTTCTTCACATTACATATTATTAGGTAGGATACATTATGCATCAGGCTTTATATAGGTATGACTTGTTAATTTACTCTTCCAGTAAACGATGTCACACAATCTGCACTTCTTAGTCTGCCTCCAAAATTTAACAATCTTATCATTTACACAGACTGAAAACAGTCACTGGTGAAATTAGCAGCTGACTGCTGTTAAAGTTATATTAGACAGATAGTTATATATTAAATGTCTGCTTTTCATGGCAAAATATACACTATTAAAATAATTTATTTTATTGTTTTACTAAAATAAAATGCTCTCTGCATCCCAGAGGAAAGAATGCAGATAATGATGGATGGGAAAGGGTATCTCAGGGAGTAATCCTAACAAAGGTATAAAATATTGAATAATTAATGACACAAGGACTGACATCTATTTTCTAAAAAACATAATTTCAGATTGAACAATAAAAACACTAGCAAAAGTATTACAGTCACAATCTTTTTTCTTTTTTTTTCCCTTGTGTAAGAGAGCTTTAGATTTGCTCTTCTGTTGAGTAACCAAGATAGCCAATGAAACTGGAAATCTAAGAAAGGACCATTGTTATCTTGGCTACACAGACAAGTCAGTGAAAGTTTCTTTGCCACACATTTGATGCAGTAATGTTCCAGACAGTGAAACAAACAAACCCAGAAAATTGTAAAGAGAGTAGGCTCACACTCAGAATTAACTGAGAGCAGATGTTGACAAGGGAGTTAATCCAGGTGACAAAAACTAAAGAGCTTGAATCATTATTGACTGCTGGGTCTGCCATGGGCACTTTGCCCAGGCAATAAGCCAGAGACAGATAAGATGGAGTTCTTAAGTGTATGGTCTGACTCAAACATCTTTGGACTGGATTTAGATTTAGAAATACTGCTGAAGAAAATTTAAATGTTTCTTAAGAATGATTATTTGGTAAATAGGCTATGTATTATTTTAGTTTGTTGTACTGGAAAAAAAAAACAAACCAAAAAAAACCAGAAGTTTTTAATCTGTGGATTTTCTGCTGAGAAAAAAAGAAAAGATATATTGGAAAAAAAGTGTGAAAGTTATTTGAACTATAGGCTGTGATATAATGTTTCAAAATTTTATTTCACAGATTAGTAGCTAGATACTCAGAATGCCTTCCCTTCCCTTCACTGATACAAAGAACAGGTCCTTGTAACTTCCAGCTACTCTTACATAGCTGCTGTGCTTGTCATTTGGGATAAAATTTAGGTTGCCCCATATCATAGCTACATTTAATATATCTTCAGGAAACTTAGCAGGACTGTTAGAAGAGAGCAGTACATTTAACCTGTATTGTCTTCCAGTAGCTTCACTTACTGAAATGTAGACTGTTCATTACTTCATATTACACGTCTTTTTGTACTCTGAGTTCACATCACAAGTCAGAAGCTTCCATACACCATTGAAGTGCTAATATTTCCATTAAAGTACCATTCATTTCCTGATTTACTGCTCAGTACTAGGGCTGTCAGCCAGCAGCTAAACTATGGTTTAATAGTGTGGAAATAGAATAAAATCAATAACTAGAGAAGCCTCTGACTTTGTGAAGTCAACCTTAATCATGGATCAGTTATCTCAGATTTTATGACATAACTCAAATTGATTGTGCTAAGGCAGAGAGTGGTACCTGAGAATTTATGACAAGGTCATATCCCAACAGTGTCAGGGACTTTCCAGCCCTGCCTAGGGCTCTCGCAGAACACCGACCTTTAAAGCTTCTCCCTGTTTAAACTATTTATTGCCTGCAGTGTGAGAGGAAGCAGAGAAGGGAGAACATGGAAGTGTGGGACAAAGGTCACAGCTCTGGAGACCTCTAGTATTTGCTTTTGTTGGTTTTTCCAATTTATAGGAAAAAGCAATGAAGTGAACGAGGTGGAAGTAGTTAGAGTATATTGCAACATAGGAAAGATGTTGCTGATGTTGCATACAAATATTATATTGACAAAAATATATTTCTACTCTAACATATCTAAGAACAAAGCAAAAACATTACCTTATACAAGTAGCCATGCTCTCAGGAGCCATACCATTTCCAGTGCAAATGTCAAACAAACCATAGTACTTGAAGTTTCATTGAAAAATAAAATTTAAAAAAATATTCTACCAAGTCTGTTTCTTCAGCTCCTCATTTGTTTAGTAGGATGACAGCACAGTCCATGCCAGCTCTCTGAAGCAGTTCTGGATGTGATTACACTGCTGTTTCTTTCCTTAAAAAATGTTCTTCCAGTGATAGATCCTGGAGAGACATAAAAATTATTAGCAATATTTTTATAAAAGGAAAGCAAAAATAATTCTTGGACTGTATTAATGTGTGAAGATTATTCTAATGCAGGAAAGACACAGCCCTTATTACAATTCTCTAGTGTGATCCCATTTGAAGTATTACATCTTATTACCTCATAATCAGAAAATTGTAGTCAAATCTTAATTCCAAAAGACTTTGGAAAGACCTGTAACTACAGAAATGTAAAAATAGGTGAAAAATAAAGGAAAAATTAAGTCAGGTATGTATCATTCAGCTAAAGAACAATGAGTAATGAAAATGCAAGAATACATAGCAATTCAGAAATACGGTGAGATATTTAAACTTATAAGCATGGGTTATTTTGAGTACATGAGGCATAGTCAGGTGGAACATAGCTGAATAAGCATGAACTGATAAGGCACCTTGGCACCAATTCCTGCTGCACTGATAATTCATTTCCCATAGGAATTGTCTTTAATAGACTTGTGGTACTACCTGCAATTAAGAAATAATTGATCTTTGACAAAGGTTCTCTTTCTCTGTTCCATCCAGTCATTGAAGAGATCTATGGGCTCAAGCAGCTCTGCTCATTTACCAGAAGAGAATTCAGACTTACTACCTGCATCACAAAGATAAGAAAGAAAGGAAGAGAAGCATGATGCAGAGCATGGAAGAGATTTGTGTGGTACAAAGTTCAGTTAAATGTTCAGAGTCAGACAGAAGGAGATAAACAGCATGGATGCTCTAAAACAACACTGTTCTACTTCACTGCTTTACATTATTTTAGAAGAGATTTTTGTTTCAATATACTAAATATCCCTTCCATAATTTCAGTTAGTATTTTTGGTACTATATCATGAATCCACTTTCCTCATAATGAAAACTTAAAGCACATTTTTATCAGTCTGCTTGTCTAATTCAAAAGGTGCATCAAGATTTGCTCTAGTGTACAGTTATGTTCCAAGTAGCTTCCAGACAAGCAGCATTAGTGTGAATAAGGGTTTCTGTTCTTAAAACTGAAACAGACACAACAATACATTTCACACAATTAAATTTTCTGGTTTGCTATAAACAGGTTATGTCCAAAACCTTGCATGGCATTTAAAGCCTTCAATCTGAAGATCTTTATTTAAAATAGAAGAAATATGAGTCTAGTAGTAATTTTTTTCTGTTTTGTGTGACTCTGAAACATTTTTTTCTACTCTGGTGATTGAGCATTAGCCATCCAGACTTCATACAGAGCACAATTCCTTTCACAGAGAGATGCTGATTGCAGTTTTTATTACAAAATTCAGACATGAAAATTTATTCATTTATAGTTATTTGTACCTAAAAAAACCCCACAAAACAAAGCAAAACAAAACAAAACCCAAAAAACTTATAGAAAACAAATACACATGTAACTGATAAATCATTCCAGTTCTACAAAAGGAACAATCAAAGAAAATGAGACACTATATCCGACAATTTTGTGTTACTTTTGCATGAAATCAATCAGTCACAAGTATGCTAAAAATAAACTATGAGTTGTCACAGAGCCATTTACATCCTTACCACTGTTACATGGCCATATTTTCAAAGAGATGTAGTCGGTATTTTCATATTCATGTAGACACGCTTGGGAAGAAAGGCTTCTAGGAAAACCAGAAGTAAAAAAGGATATTTCTCTTTTCAAGTCTTCTTGGAGTAAAAGCCACAGACATTTTATCTGAAAAGACAAAAGATCTCAATAACGTGCCTCTGCAATCTCCCTCCCTCTCCTCCCACAGGAGTCCTTCCCTCAGTTTTGGCTCTCCTTCTTTGAGTTCTATAACATTTTGTCATTTGGCTTCACATTTTACTGGTATCAGTCACTGCCCTATAAACCCATACCAATACTTCCAAGCTGAGAATTCCTTTCACTTCAGAGAACATACCTGGGGTGACCATCAAAAGGTAAGTAGAATGAAAAAGGGTACAATACTAAAAATTGACATAAATTTAAAAAGAAAAAAAAAAGTCTATGCCTTCTGAGAGCTTAATAGTATCCAATAGGATGGACATCCAATAGGATGGCTCATTACTCAGCAGGACTTGTCACAGGCAGTGCCAGGCGACAAGATGGAAAGCATGTGGAGAGCAAGTAGGTGGCAACATGAAATTTCTGAGAAACACAAGCCTCTATATTTACGAGTTGTTTTTTTTTTCCTTCTTCCTATTTTAAACCCCTGAGAGCTCTAATGGCAATTCTTATGCAGAAAATCCTCTCACTCTGGCAAAACACGCAGTGTAGTCCAAAACAGCAACACCCTCTTTAACCCTGGCACAGTAGACATACTCAGTTACTCTGCTGATATAAACAATATATGAATTGCCTCTCTGAAACTAGCATCAGCACATTTTTTAATTGCTTGTTTTTCAGCTTCACTCTTTTACTTACATTTGTTTTAGAACAGCAGTAGAGTATACAGATACCAATTTTTAGCATTATCTTTTCTAAAATATGCTCTATTATTCCCCTCTCAATCTCTTCCAGTAACTAGAAGTACCAACATCAAAAAACTCACTAATACCACACCTGTAAAATAGTGGATTTAAATAATGAGAAATCCATGTTAAAAACATGTGTGTGTGACTTTTTTAGAAAACATAAAATATTTTTTATGGTCTCCACTACTTCTGAAGAGAAATTCTGTTTTCCAACACCAGCTACCTCTGATACAGACCTCTTGTAAACTGCGCTAAACCATGTGAACTGTTTTATGGTAGAGGAACAGGAAATGAACTAAGATTTATTTTCTCTTTTGATCTAAGTTAAGAGTTGAATTAAGCCACTGCACCTCACATATTAGAGGTCAGACAGAGAAAATTTTAGGCATCATCACTCAAAATATTGAGGTCAGGCTTAGAGAGAGCCTTCAGAATTTACACAGATATTGGAATATTAGAAACTTAAACGCCTCATTTTAAGAATGAACAGCAGTAGGCTTTGAAAATGTAGCATCTAAGAATGTGGGTAACTAACTTTAGTATGCAAGTGGGCCACTAGGAAGCACACTGGCTGACATCTCACTCGGTTTGGGCTTCAATATCTACTTCAAGAGCAGTGATAGAGAGTTGCAGTCTGAATGGCCCTACTTATTAGACCACTCAGAGATCTGGAGATTTTCTGTAAGATTTTCCTGACCCTCGGGGTATTTAATCCTTCTGTTCCCACTTCCCAGAGCTTGCCCTCAATAACACCCTAGACTGGAGGGAAAGAAAAAAGAAAAAAAAAAAAGGAAAAAAAAAAAAGGAAAAGAAACACATATTCATTATTCCTTTTGCTGGAACTGGACTGCCCTGAAAAGAATGCAAGACTGGCAGCATCAGAGAGAATAAACAAGAGGGAGTCTGATGCTGCAGGGCAACAAGGAAAGTGCCTTTGCTCCTCCAGTGCTAACAAAGGACCCTCCACCAGACGATGCAAACTGTCCAAGACAACAGAAAAACTGGCAAAGCTTACATACAGCCAGAACATCGGCATCACTGACCCGTTTGAAAAAGTACTCCTTAAGGAATACCAGCATCTGAGAGAATCCTATCTATTTTGTGCTACCTTATCCTGAGTAAACATCCACAAGAAACAATGTTAGGGAAACATTAAGTCTGCTGGCAGTAGGACAATAATACCCTGTTTCTGCTTGATGAAAAACGAGACTATTAGACTGTCTACTAATAATCCTGTCTTCCTTGTGCTGGAGATCCATTAAGAAATAAGCTCTCACAGAGGCTAGAAATAATCCTTCAAAAGGATTCATATAAAGAATTACTTTCTAGAAGTGACTAAGTATATGACCTCAATGGAGAGCAGCTTGAGATAGTTTCATCCAAGATCAATGCACTACCTAAGAATGACAGACAGGAAAAGTAACTTGGATAGCTTGAAGGAAAGTGAGGCAAAAAAAAATAATTAGACTTCTATGTAAAATGAAGCATAATAAAAAAAAAGAAAAAAAGAATAGCTTTATAGAATCAAATTATCACCAGTGAAAGTACGGAAAGAGCTACTTACAAGGACTATGAAAGCAGCTGTAGGTATGGTGGTTGCTTTATTTAAATAAACATAGAAAAAATGGAGGCTGAACAATTTAAAAATGAAGATTAAATTGTCAGAGAAACTAGGCTTCAATTGTTATGTTCCTGAGAAGTGGCTAAAAATGTCATCTTAGTGTTCTATGTGTTGTATTTTTAATGTTTCTTCAGTTTAAGAACAAAATCTTTTATCACTAAGCACCAGCCTTGCAAACGCACCACAGGGTCTAGAAATCAAAGTCAGCTTTTTCAGTTTCACGTAATATTACCAATTTTGAAGAAAGAATTTAGCTGAGAATTCTGTTTTTATGTAATCCAGAACTGTCATTTGCATTCAGTCACAGGTAGAATTTGGTCCAGCAAATGCAATGAGAAAAATGCATACAAAAGGTCAAGGTCATCTACATTCCAGTCAAAGTTCTTCTTTTAGTTTTCCCTAACATCTTTATTGCAATTAAATTTCAGTATTTAAAAGTAAATTTATTTTCACCTTCAATGCATCTACTATTTATATAGTAGCAGATATATGCTACAGATCTAATGCATATCTGTAAGTACAAAACAGGCAGGAACTTAAAATAACTAAACATAATGATACCCAACACATCAATATTTCTGCTGAATCTTCTCCTGTTTCCAGCCAATTATATTGATAAATTGCCAAGAATTTCAGAACTGCATTGTCACAAAACTAAAAGCTAAACATAGTTCACATCTACCAAGCTGCCAACTTAACATAGTGCTAACTAGTATCAAAAAGCAATATATGTATATATTCACTACATTCCTGGAGAATAAGATTTTTTATTTATATTTTGCATTTTATAAATTGAATGACAGGAATAAGGGACCAAAACTCAAAGTATAGCATAAGTGACCAAAAATTAGAATGATCAAAAATAAATGCTGGGCTTCTTGACAACCAAGAAGACACCTGCTTACTCGAGGGTACCTATGCCTTTTGGTGTCTGCAGTTTTGCTGCATCATATGCCCAGATTTACTGGCACCTTAGTAGGCAAATAAACATTTTATCTAAGTTGTACTGTGAATTAGGATTCATTAGCTGTGTGTCCTTGCAGCTAGGAGATAGAGTGCCTCAGCCTAAGAAAAGCAAAGACTTCTTAACATAAGGAATTTTATATAAGGGGAGAATTCAATGCAAAGCATGAGAAGCACCTTTCCTTTTCATGAGGCTGAAAAGCCATGTGCCTTCTAACTTTGGCTGCCTCATGGATTTCCTGCCTCCCCACAGAGACATGGCATGATGTGGCTTGCACTCCAATAGTCTCATGATTAGAGAAGGTAGAAGAAAAAAGTCATACTGGGATTCTGATTCCTTCACCTTAGACTCTTCATAATCATTTACCATGCAGGTAATAGCCAAACAAAAATACTTCAGAAGGTGTAGAAGTTACACCCTTCTAAATAGTTCTAGTCAGTAGTCTTGCCTCTGGATAGAAACAAAAATCTCTTAAGCATTACAATGACTGTTAAAAATAGGCATCAGTTTACAGTTCATAATCTAAGGTTATTGCTAATACTTCAGATTTCTTTTTTTTTTTTTTTTAATACATGCAGGACACTACTTGCTGGGTACATTGGTGAATGCTGAGCACATGAGGCTAGTAATACATGGCAGCAAGTGAAGGAAGACATTATTCTCCTTTCTTACAGCAACTTGCTGCTTTAAAATTCAACCACACAGTCCTGTCTTTGCTTTTGAAAATGTGCACCTCTTAAAAATAAGCTTAAGCAGAAAACCATTGTATAAAATAGGAATGATGGTGTAGCAGATTTAAACGTGCCTTGATACTGCTACTTTGTGAATGAAATGGTAGATTTGACTACGTAGTCTAGTGGTCCATGTGGAAAGTGAGATCTTGCTTATATTAATACAGCTAATATTGCTCATACCAGGACTACTCCCCTCTTTCCTGGAAGACTAGATGAATAGGCAAAAGGTAAATTTTATTGACATTTGACTGTTGAAATAAACTTTCTTTTCCACATGTCAAGCTTATTCACCTCCTTGGACAAATTCCTAATTCTTCTTAGCCAGTATAACTGTCCAAGCCTAAATTTCTATCTAATTCAGATCAATTAGTTGTGGGTACCTCAGTAGATGCTAAGAAGTAACAGTATTCTCAAATGTAAAATCCAGTTCCTGCTTACAGACATCAACCCACCTCTCCTTAACTATCTGATTTTTTTTTTAATTCAATGCTTTATTCATGTGTTTATTTTTCTTTACTTTTTATGCAGGGATGGTTTAAAAAGAGAGCACTACAAGGTTTGGAACAAAGCATAAACACACTTTTCCCAGCTAATTTTCACAAGAAACTGAACTGACCATATGTGTTACTAAGGGGGATATTACAGTAGTCCACAAACTCGGACCAATGTTTAAACACATCTTTGATACATGTAAGTATACATCCACCTCCTCATGTAATCAACGTAAATGCTGTTCAGAAATTTAATGGCAGTAGTAGATGGATATATGCCTATGAAGATATGAGAGTGAAACTCTGAGGCCACCTTTACATTGATTCACTCCACTTCAAACCATTCTCAATTTAAAACTCCTACAGCCAGAAGAGTTTTTTATCATTTGCTTTTTGATACTTGGATTAATATAGGAAATCTTCTCTTTGACATATAAGGAGGATTACACTACAGTCCTCCTAGTAATGTGAGGCTGTATCAGCATATGGGAAAGTGAGCTGTGGGATGCTGGCTGCTGACTCTGTGCATTATTTCCATATGTCTTTAGCAAAAACTGCCAAACCAGTGCATAAAATCTAATCTGAATAACTATAAGAGATTTTACTAAGATGGCACCTGCATATAGTCTAGCAGGTTTACACAGGGAAATTAATAGGAAGACCAGAATAAGACTTATTCTGTCCACAAAAAGCTAAAAAACTGGAAAAATAGATGCCGAACTGTTTGCTGGCATATATACTGTAAGCCTACGATGAATTATGATATTTCTCCTGTGCATTGCACTCCACTGTAAAATCAAGCTAGAGATGAATTTACACTCCAAAGTCCTGGGAGCCAGTCTGTGCCCAGAAGTACAGGCATAACTCTTAACAGCTGTGGGAAAGCTGCATCGTTCTCCCCAGCACATCTACCTGCAGCACTGCTTGCTTTGAAACCCTTCAGGTATTTTCACAGAAAAAGATATAAAACACAAGAAAATTACTGTAAGATCCATCAGGTGTTGAAGATAGATGGGACAGAAGACAAATTATCAGTGTGTCTTTCTACTTACACTGAATTCATTACTTTGGGAAGAACAGAAACAAAGTCTGTGCAAGGGCCTCTTCAAGGGAAGCTGAGAGAAAAAGAACAGTGATTGCATTCTGGTTTTTTTCCTTGCATGTCTGTCTCAGAAGTTCTATATTATTGCTTTATGAGACTGGAGAGAGCAATAAAAATTTAAAACAATAGGCATTGCCAGTTTAGTTAGTAGCAAATATTACAGAAAGAGGATACTTGCCAGTTAAGTCACCCACAGAGACAGAGTATTCTGTATTTAAATCTCATAAAATGTTCTTCTGAACTCTCAGTGCTTGTGAACAGGAGACTATTACCCCTCTCTACAATTAATTCTGTTAGATGTTTTGCTTTTCTTTTTCTGACTAAAAGCAGCAATACTATACTCTGCAGAGCTTTCAAGTAGTTCTGGGACCATCTCTTTTATACTCTTCCCCCTCTCCCCTTTTTTCTAATCCTTGACTCTGCATGTACTCTTTGTTTAAATCTGCATTACAGCATTGCCAAAAGCTGAAACTCACCATGGGAGGCTGTTTTTGCAGAAAACTGCTAAAAGAGGCACTTTGTCACACCAAAAAAATATTTTCATGAGGCTACACAGAAAGTAAAGCCTAAGCATTAAGACATCTTTTCCTGTAGAAAAACTGACATGAATTTCACTCCTGTTTGGTAACTGGTTGTTTGAAGGCCAATCAAAATCAGGATTTACCAGTTAGATATTCCTTTCCCTTGTCCCACTGTGATAATATCAGTGCTCAAAAACATTTATTTAGTATTTTTTCATCCTCTCATTACCAGTTATAATCCCTTGTCTCACAAAAGAGAAATTAAAACACAGAAAAAGTCTAAATGTAAAGAATAATTAAATCTTAAGTTATGGGCATATTCCCTCTGGCAGAGAAATATAAAATACTAAGGAGTTTTTTAGGCTATTTCTATAATATGTAGGAAAAACAAGGGGTTTTAAGAAACAGTTGCCAAATTGCAATTTAAACAGGGCATTGTTTAATTATAATTAGTTTTCTGAAAAAGCCCATAAGCATGAGAACTGGCTTGAAATGTGATTGTTCTGTAGGTTGCTTATGCCTGCAGCACTGACTTTGATGCCTTTGTCTGTTTAGAGTTTACAGCATGTAAAATTTCTTAATATCTTGACTGTTTAGTTTGCTTTTGTTCATTATATAAGTACTAAGAATAGATAAACACACAAATATTTTATGGTATAGGAAATTACCAGTATTATGTGGCATTTCAATATGAAAGCTGAAAGGTATTTGAAAGTTTCATTGCTGTGACCTCAGTCTTGCTTCACTAAAATTCTATTTTATTATGCAAAAAAATAAATCATTTTATCCTTATTAAAACTGGTCAAGTCATAACAAGAGACATGCAAACACTTTCTCACAGTAATTAACCAGACTCCAAGGTGACCTATATATTCGCAATTCTAAAGACCTTTTTTTTGGTGAAGAAGTAACAAACCTGTATTATTTTAAAAGTTGAAGATTACAAAAATTATGGGGTTTTTACATCTTAAAGTACAATATACTTGTGAATAGGAGAGCTTAACTTGGCAAGCACCTTTCTCATTGATCTTTGAAAACTAGTAAAAAATCTATCTATTGTTCTAAACACCTTATGGAAAGATTTTCCATGGTTTAGTATCAACTTCCACTTCTAAAAAGGATGATTAATTTGTGAGGGAAGCATCATTGAAAACGTTGAAAAAAGTTATTTGATCCCGAGTGCAAGAAATGCCTTTTGTGTTTTCTTGGATACCTTTCTAGTAAAACATTACATGCCCCCAGGGCAAGATGCAGGCAACATCTTCTCTGATCACACCTTTGTAAAGAGATAATGCTGACATAGATCTAGGAGAAAACTTCCTGAGTTTGACTAATATTCAAGGAATTAATAGATCAGCTCATTCTAGCAACATGAATGTTAGAGGAAATTTGTTTCTTAATCAAAAAAACCCAGTGTTAAACTGAGGTGGCCCAATAACAGAAAAAAGTATCCTCATGTTCTTAAGCATTAAGTTAAAAAGCCTGAGATGGAGCATTTGGAAAAAGCTGGCTACTTTATGGAAAAAAAAAACCCTAAAACTACAAAAGGAAGAGATTTCCTTAACACTTAATATTACTGTAAGTCAGTCAGTTCATACCAGAGGAATGCTGAGCACAGATGTTATAAGACAGTGTGTGAGTATTCATTTCTATCTGTATGTCTCTTAAAAAAGCTTTGGGTGTTTTATTTTAATGTATCTCTTCTTCACAATGTACCAATTTGCAGCAATTTTGAAAATAAACAGATTTTTAAATGAAGGGTCAAATAGTAAACGCCTGAACTTGTAACTGCAAAGAAAACTCAAAACACGTTACAAGATGTAAAGTCAAGAAGAGAGGAAACAATTTTGGATTTTTTAATATTAAAATCTCACACTTCATCTGTGGAAAGAAATATTTTAATAGAATTGCATGTAAGAGAGGTGTAATACTAAGATAATGAATAGATAATGAACTACGTAACTTTGTATTTCTTATTAATTTATACAACTTTCAGCAGGTGTATCTACTATATTTTTTTACAGAATAAATATAAATAATTTTTCTGGAAGTCTATTGAGTTTTGCACCAGACAAAACAGACTCAGAATATAGGTATTTGAAATACTTATTCAAAGAGACATTATATTTGACAGATGTTTTGAGTTTATACCCACTTAATTTAACCTATCAAATTAGAAAACCTGGAAAAGATAAACTGCTCATGGTGAAAACTAAGTCCTGAAAGGAATGGGAAGCAAAAAGAAAGTCTTGTATATTTCCTAACATTCTTATATTGTTGTCACACTACTGCATAGTCCAGAATTTCATGCAGTTTTCATTTAATAGTGAAATAAAACATCAAAAAGTAGCGCAAATACAAAACCTAATGGCACAGTGTCCTACTCTAAAGACAAAGCTGACACAGATACAGAGTTTTAAAACATTGATGTGCTATAAAACCTCCAGTGCAAACAGTTAAATTCAAGTTAATTTAAGCACATTCATGCCAAATGTAATTCTAATGATCTTTGAAACTGGAGGTACTCTTTGACAGGCAACTCTGTAAGGTGGAGGTGTTGCTGGAGTGTTTAGCTGGAAAAAGTCTGGAGCTGCTCTGTGACATTTTTTCACCAAGAGTTATGGTTAGATTGTGGTTGGCCCACATGGTGAGGGCTTGAAGGCTTGAAATCTTATGGACATTTTCAGAATATGATTTTTTTTCCATCTGTTTTGAGTATTAAGACAATCCTTCATCTCCATGAGCAAGAACTTAATTCCTGCCTCAGATGACTGATTTAGTTCTACTGTTATAAAGAGACATTTCAATTCTCAAAATACTTATTCTAAACTTGAATATTTCACATCTTTTCAGTTATATACCTACTGAATAAATAATATGAACTCTTCTTTATAAAAGATTTTTAGAGACTTTTTATCTTTCCAAATTTAGTAAATTAGTTGTTTTATATCACTGACGACTCAAAATACATTTATTCCAATACTACAATTCTTAGTTTTATTTAGCTTTATTATTCAATGACTTTATTAGATTTATGCAGAAGGGACTTCATTATTTTGTTGAAAAGTAGCAGCAGAGTTATCACATGAAAATACAAATATTTGAAAATAAGCATCTCAATAGAAAGAAATGCCTGAATATATATAAAAGGAACTTGTGATTTCTCTCATATTTGGAGACATAGGAGCAGACACAACTGGCATATTTCCCATCTATGAATGTTATTGCTGAAGTTAATTCAGGTACAGCTTAAAAGACCTTAGAAAAGATTTATTTTTTTTTTTTTACTTAGCATCCTGTATTATCAATATATTCAATATATGGGGAATTAAATTAAATGGTTTTTTGTTTTTTTTTTTTGTCTTTGCCCTTGTCTCCAGATTTTCAGTGGGTTGAATTGTATTTAAGAAATGTCTTTCTCCACACTGAGATCAAAGGAAATTAATTTCTCTAGTGAGACAAGATGTATCCAGTTGCATTTCTGTACAGGCGGATGACATGCCGAGGATTGATTTCTGCTGAAGATTTCACTGTGTATTTCTACTGAAGATGTTCTGTGAGAAGCACCCAATTTGAAGTGAAATGGCACAAGAGTGGTTAACAGCAGAGCCTCATGCAGGCCGTCCCATGTCACAGAAAAGAAGGCCTTGCCACAAATCAACAGAGGTATGGTTTGGCTTGACAAAGGAAAAGTAGCCCATTTGCAGTAAACTGTAGATTTTATCAAGTATGTCCATTTTTTTTTGCTCAAAAAAACGGCAAGAATATTCTAGAGACTAGCTTTATTTAACCTAAATCAACAAACATTTATTTCAAGCCATTTGCTGCAACTTTACAGGACCAGTGAAGTTTAACTTTTTTACTTTAATAAAATATGGATTTCTGTGAAAGAAAATAAAAACATGTAGGAAAAAAATCAACTTAAAGCATGATGTAGAAGCAATTACTGTAAAAAATTTGTGCTCTAAATTGTTCAGCAAATGTAGTAAATATTTTTGAAGCATTTTGAATCATCTCCATGATCAATCACCACAACAATATAGCTCAGTGCCCTGGACTATAAGAAATTCATGTCATGGATCATTCAAAAGGCTTGAATGAGACAATTTATTTAAAAAACAAGTAGATTGATTGAAAGTGTATTTTATTTTAATACTAAAATCTCTCTGTCATGTGCCTGAAGGTAGATCACATATGCTACAATATTTGCTCTCTTTTATTTTCAGGCAGAAGTTGTAACATTGCCAGACATCATTACAAGCCTTTTTTTTTTTCCTTAATGTCTCCTTGCTCAAATCCATATAATAAATGAAGATTCCCCCTTGAATAAAATTAAATTTCTGGCTTATATTTCAGAGCAGAAAAACTTGAGAGCATATTTCACTGCATCTAAAAACTAAAATAATAAAATAAAAGGTTTCCCAGAGCTACTGTTATCTTTAAGCTGATCCTTCATTCTGGGTTGTTTAACATCATTTTTCAATAGCCAATTTAGTATTACTTGGATGAAAAATGGTTCCATATAGATGATAGATTTACTGGCTGCTGTGAGGACATATTTAACATTTTTAATTTTTATATACACACTTTGAGACATACAAACATGTGAGAAGGCATATGGTTTGCATGTACATAAATATATTTATTTTTTGAGGGTAATTAATTACAGACTACATCTTAGTGTATTTTAAACAGATAAATTAATGTAAATTCACACATCTTCATTTTACTTATGAAGATTTATTCAGAGTAACAGAATGTGACTGAGAGAAAGTATTGTAAACTGTAATATAAAAAGAGTAAAAAGGTCATTGAGACCCTGGTTGAAATAATATAATACAATGAAAACTGGGTTTAGTTCTCACTTTTTGACCCTACATAATATGATGGACAAGAAGATTGGTTGATATTTGCTGGACTACATTTACTATCAGAAGCAGAGCATGCAAGAATTGTCTGGGTGCTTCACAGGTATAGAAGTTCAGCAACATGCCAAATGTTGTTAAAGTAAAACGAATAAACACACACAGAGCAGATGAGACCTTGGACGATAAAACATAAGTCTCTTCTCCCAAGCAATACGGAAGTGGTGAAGTCACCATTCCTGGAGGACTTAAAAGGACATGTGGATGTGATGGTTTGGTGGTGTACTTGGCAGTGCTGGGATAATGGTTGGGGTTCAAGCTAAATGATTGTATAATTCTATATTTCAGCAGCTTCATTGCTCTAGATAGCCAGGAAGAGTGCCATTCCTACTGCCAGTAATCTGTAGGTTACTGGATTAATAACATTTCACCTTTCTGGGTTTTCTGTATCTTATCTCATCTGCTATTAGTCAAGAGGGAGGCTCCATAACTTGTAAAATGCATCAAAATTTGATGTCAGAGTCCTAAGTCCTGCATTATTTCTATCAACATCTCTGCAGAGGGCCTAATGGATCCCATGCACAACAAAACAACAGATTGATGTGTAAGACCTGCAGGAGCGAGCAGACCATCCACTTCAGTCACACCTGTGTTGCCAGGTCACTGCACATAGAGCCTTTAAGGCCAGCAAACGACACTGCCCACTGGCCTCCCTGGAGTGAGCATTCAGGGGTAAGACTGGAAGAGCATGCACTGCTGTGGGGAAACAAGTCTCATACACTTCAGCTCCTTTCCCATGGACAAACATGGATTGCTTGCCTTTATCTATGCTGAAGAAAGCACACATTATCTGTGGGGTAAAAGCAAAGAGGAGACAAAGTAGCAAGCTACTCTGGGACTGACAGATGGTCACAAAAGAAAATCTGTTGAATGATTTCCCACCATCAAAAATTTCTCTAAACCATATAAAATAATCTGGTTCCTGAGATCTCTTGTGTCATGGGGTAACTTTATCTTTAAGATAGCTTTGGGAGCTAAGGAAGTTGAAGCTACTGGAGGCTGATGAGAGTCTTTTCTCCTGACCAATTATCAGTCATTTCTGAGAATTCTCGGCAGTTTTAACTATTCAGAAGTGAGATCAACTTGTGAACACCACCTTAAGATGTAAAGCCAGAGCTCTCTTGGTCTCTTTGTTTCCTGGCTGTGAAAGGTAACAGAGCTCCAGCTGGTTCCCGTTCCCTGCCCAGGCCATGCGGCCCCGTGGGGCAGGGGCTGGGCTGGGCCCAGCGGCTCCCGGCCGGGAGATGGGGCCTGCGGGGCTTGCCCCGGGCTCTGGCCGGGCCAGGCCGGTCCCTGGCTCGGCTGCAGGTTTTGCTGTGACTGAATTCACTAGAGACTCTTGAGTAAAGAAAGGAAAAAAGCTCTAAACCTGCAACAAGCTGAGACAGCGACCACACTCTCCAGAGCAGCCATGAAGAATTTTCCATCACAGACGGCTCCAGCTGCTGCTCCAGCAGAGATCACAGAACCATCTACAAAGCTTGGGCAAGATTTTAACCCTTTCATTACCCAGATGAGACTTGCAGATTAATCCTTTTTTCCAGAGAAAGAGAAAGAGAGTAATCAACATGTAAAGAGACTTTATAAACTATCAGAGACAGTAAAGAAAAGAAGTAAGCTTCAGAAGAGATAGAGAATAAGGAGATGCTTTAATAAGCTGAAATGTTTTTCTGTTAAAGCTATGGAGATGGACAATAGTGTTCTGAAAACACTCCTTTAATTCATGACAGAGTATATGGGGAGGAATGGAGCGTTCAAAGTGTGGATTTTGAGCAAAAGGTGGAGTAATTGTAATACAGTGAGGTGCTGGAACAGAGGGGAGAAGTAATAGTTGAAGATTTGAGACCTTGAGAGGCAAAGAGAAAACTTCTGTTTCCAGAGAAGTTCACAGAGACAGATGAAGAGAGCTTTTGCCTTTGAATAACTCATCCTTAAAATGACATCTCTAGACTCATTTGGCCTATACACACCTCAGAATGATGTGAAATGGGAGGAGAAAGTCTGATGGCAGATTTTTCTGAGCAGCTGGCATCAGAAAAATAGAAAGCTATAACAAAAATAGTTTTCTCGTGAGAACTCCATAGATTAGCATAAGAAGATTTCTGTTTCTCTACACAGACTGATGAAAATACTCTAGCAGGGATTGGGAATGTTTTAAACACCAAAGTTCCAAAGTTTTTGTCTCTATGTTGTCATGTAAACAAGGGAATGGTTGGGTAGTGGGGGAAAAGGGGGTTTTCTGGAGGTTTTATTTTGGCTTTCCTATTCTTGTAGTTTTGTTAATAAATTTTCTTTATTCCTTTTAAGTTTCAAGCCTGTTTTGCTCTTGTTCTAATCCATATCTCACAGCAAGAAATAAGTAAGTTTTCTAGTAATTTTTTAGTTACTGCTTTAAAACCATGACATCTTGTTACAGAAACTAGGGCTCACCATAACCCTGCTCCACCTAGTGAGGTATTGTGAGACAGACCAGTCAGGTGCTTAGGGCAATGAGTCAGAAAACTCTGTGAAAACTAATTTCTTACAAAGCACGAATACTTCAGACATAAATCCGTTAATTTGCATTGTTTTGCAGGGATACCATTAAGATCATAGCTTTGTACAAAATAGTGATGAATTCTCTGGTAAATGGATAAAAGTTACAATTTTTAAAACTTCTGGTTTGCTTAGTTTTTATGACAGCTTGCTAGAAAATGATTTTGGTATAATCCTTTAAAAACGGTTGAGTATTTAAATAATGACATCAGAAACATTATCTTTTGCTGTATGCAAAATACATGGTAAAGCTTTTGTTTTTCACTTTTAAAATAAGTTATTCTTCCATTCTACATGTAGTTGTTTCCAGTAATATCATAAAGTAAAAAATATTAGACACTTTAGTTTTTCCTTCTTTTAGTCTTTTTTCTCTCTTTCTTTAACAAATCCTTATCCTGTTACCTTACAGTTTTGATGGATAGTGAAAACAGTAATATTCTGTATTCCAAAAGACAGGCATTTGCATAACTGATTTATTGAAACATGCTGAAGCAATTGGCATCGTAAAATATTATGAGCGCTAAAAGTGCTTTTTTCATTAATCACTCTAAATAGTTCTGACATTTTTTAAGGGCCAATTTTGTGTGGAAATTATCCAAACCCTTTGGGTAAAACAATTTGTTATTTAAAACCTTTTAACATGGATTGGTGATACTCCTTCAATTTGTTTCAAGAGAAAATTATATAGCCTTTTGGGGGAGAACTGTAACCATAGCTAAAGGACACATTTATTGAATTTGGACATACTCAGTTGTATTTGTTATCAGTAACAAATATTACAGTTGTTCTTTCTTGTAAAAAATATGTTTTTTAAGGTAAAAATGAGAAATGGATCAACCTTTACTTTCAAATAATTATTTTAACAGCTTATTATCACATCATGGATTTTAACAAGCCTGAGGTGTTACATGATTTTGTGAAAAGGAAATAGAGAAATTTTATTCACCTTCTTATCACTGAGCTTTACTTAGAAAATTTCAGTCATATATTCAATTGTTTCTCAAGTACCTTAACTTTCCTACCAGAAAAAAAATTAAAAATAATATAACAATAGCAATAACAATAAAAATAGCAATAACAATAACAATAACAATAATAATAATAATTGTTTTTAAAAATACTTTTACTTTTAAATGTAATTAATTTATTTTTAAAAATTAATTACTTAAAATAACTACTTCACATTAACTAATTCCTACTGGATTTATCTTATGTGTTCATCATTCAGTAGAATTTTCTAGTTCTTTCATAAAAGTATGTGTAAATACACTTAACATCTGCAAAATGTCCTGGTCTTGCCTACTGAAATTCAAAACTCCTTCAATCATTTCCACTCAAATGAGTTTGTGAGTTTTCCACTGAAAAAGTCTAAAATGTGCAGTCACTGAAATATTTTCCTCAGAGGCTGGTAAGCAGGAAGGGTCTGATCCAGTCTGATCATCCAGAAGTACCTTCATAGGTGACCTCAAAAGGGTAGTAAGCACAATGTTTGAAAGAATTTGAGAGCATAAGGATACTTTTGCTTCATCATGCTTCCTTCCTTTCCAGTCCATAAGGCACTGGCTGGTAAGCTTTATCTGTGTACTGCTATTTCTCATTTCTGAGTGGTTTTCCCTGGGCTGAGGATAAAGAATGTATCACTGAAAGCAGGTGAGAAAAAACTGAATACGTAAGTTGAGAAAGACCTTAGAGGGTTGTAGGAATATACAGCTTTGGAAACCATGAGTTGGATCTAGTTGGCAGTGAAGCTGACAATTGTCATCAGGGTTGGACAGAGACCATTTTTTTGTTTGTTATTCAGTTATACATATTTTACTCCCTAGGTTATCTAAGATTACCTTTTTAAATTTGACATAAGAGGAGCATAACCTGATGACTGTTTCTAACATCTTAATTTAATGCTTTGCCACTTTTTTATATATATATATTTTGCTTCATGCAGGTACCTGAAAAGAAAAACAAATCATGCTATCCCAACAACAGGTATATGAATACAAAGAAGTTCAGAAAGATATGAGCACTTATGATGATGCCTAGATGAAAGTGTCCAGTACTAATAAGATGTGTTATGCTATGCTGGATCCACATTACTGGGAAAGTCATGAAATAAGAAGAGAAATATGGTAAGGTTGTTTTCTATTTAATAAAGTAGAATAAAAAATAAAAAGAAAAAGTATGAAAGAGAGAAGAAAACACACCAAAAAGATATGTTTCCAGAAGGACTCATATTTTATGCAGGTTTTATACAAAACTGAAATTTCTTTTTGGTGTATTACATTGTCTCAGAAACCAGCCTGGAAAATAATCTTATTTGCAACTAAAAGTTAAATTTAACTTCAACATTTTATTTGTCAAGAAAGGCCTTTTAACAAAATACTGTTTTTCACACTGAGCAGCTCTCTTTTTTAATTACTTAAGCTGCATGCCTTCTAACTTTTACCCTCTTTAGAGTGGAAAGTATATTGTAGTTTTAAAAACCCTCCTATAACATCTTATGAAGTATACTTGCTCAAAGGCACTTGGTTATAAATTTTTTAAAAAACATTTCAATATTTTGATTGATTTGGAAATGGCACCAAGGTTACCCTCAGTGGGGCTCAAGTCATTAACATTTCCATAGTGTGGTCTACTTCTGAAACACAAAACTGCTGTAGAAAAAAAAAAAAAGCCCTCATTTTATGTTGTGAGTTATCTGACTTATTTTAGCTATTTAAGAAAGGCATAGTGCCTTAAAGAGTGATATCAACATCAAAGTCAAGTTTGCCTAGTTACCTCAGCTGAATATTGCCAAGGTTTGCAGTTGGAAAACACTCTTTCTCACTAAGGGTCTCTGCCACAGCAGATACTGCACAGATAAGTGGATTTTCCATGCAAGTGAACAGGAAAGGAAAAGAGAAATGGGATCATTGCCCATGCCTAACTATCTCAAGCAAACTTAGGAGCAAGCATAGTGCTGCTTTAGTGATTTCAAGGTTATGATCTCTATTCACTTCAAAAATGGAAAGGTTATGTTGCAGCTCTGAGTTACAAAGCAGTATTTCCTGCATTTAGTTTCTAATACTTTGCCTTCTCTCAGAATATCTATTGCAGAGCTTACAATCACAGGTGATTTTTCCTCCCATGAAGGAGGAATTAAAAGGAATGACATTATCCAGCCTATATCCTGGCATGAAGTAATTGCATGACTAAAATGTGTTATCTTTAATTGTTTTTATAGATCCAGTTATATGTGTGCAGCCTATTAGAGACACCTTGCAAAACAAAATACTCTGGTTTTGACCTTGTTGAAATTTTTTGTATGCTTACATGAAATCATATATCATCGGGTTTGAGACATTTCTCTTCAATGTTTCCAGTTCTGTAAGGGAGGATTTGTAAGGAAAAAAACTGAAGAATTAAAAAGTTTGGATTTTGTCCTTTTGAATTTATATTAACTTCATCTTCTGTTATTTTGCAGACCACATCTTTTAATCAGAGGATATTATTAGGTTTAAAACAAAGAAAGAAGGAACCACAGAGAGAGACAAAGAGGTGGAGAAACACATTATTTATAGATCTGCTTCAAAAATATCTGACTACTGCACAATAGCTGGCAAATAAAAAGTCATATACCTTTTTGCCAAAATGCATATGACATATGGTTGCCAAAGACAAACCATCTGCAGCAGATGTCCTTCGGGTAGGTAATATCTTGTTTCCTGAATGACCAGTTTTATTGTTTCCAGAATATAGAAGTGTACAGAAAAGAAACAATACATTTAAATAAATAAATAACAGCTTTCCACTTTTGCAAGCTGAAATGATACACATAAAAGCACATTAAAGAAAAAATACTAAATATAGACTAAAAATCTCTTAACATTTCTTTCTGGTATATCTGTACACTTATTGCAGGTACTCAACCACATAAGTTCTCTACTTGAAAAGGTTCTCTGTGCCTTTACAGAGATTTTACAGCAGGTAAATATTGGACTAGACCTTCATAGAATCATAAAATCTTGGGTTGGAAATGACCCTTAAAGATCACTTAGTTCAACTCCCTTGCCATGGACAAGGGCACCTTCCACCATCAAATCCCCATGCAAATCCCCTTTAGTTACTTCCAATGATGGGGCATCCACAACTTCTCTGGACGTCATCATCCAGTATTTCACCACTGTTATTATAAAAGCATTATTTCTTGTCTCCTATCCAAACCTAAACCAGGCCTCTTTCAGTTTAAAACCATTGTCCTATGTTCTCTCATTGTAGGCCTTGGTACAAATCCCTGTTCTCATCAACCCTCTCTTGCTGAAAAGCCTCAATAAGGCATCTCCAAAGACATCAAGAAATTTTGCATTGACATGTTTTAGCAGTCAAAAAGACTTTTTAAAATCATATCCTAATTGATAGCAAATCCTGCAACTGTGTTAGAATGTACATATTGTATATATATATATATAAATTTTTTTAAATTAAGCAGAATTAATTTAGATAGTATGTGACAACTTTTAATTAAAAACCTCATTTAAAGAATTACTTTTGATCACTTATCTTTTAAATATCATTGCTGTGCTATCACATTCAATGTCTATCCCACAGTTTTGATCCAAATATAATTAAATTCTACATCTTTGCAAATAGCTCTGGTTCATTGTAGTTTCACACTGACTTGCAAGATTAAAGATTCTGATATGATAACTTTAGACCCATCACACTTACTTTCAGTTTTTAATTACAGGATCATAAAATGGCCTGTGCTGGAAGAGACTTTAAAAGTCATCTAGCTCCAACCTCTTGCCATAGCCAGCAACACCTACCACTAGACCACATTTTTCAGGGTCCCATCCAACCTGGCCTTAACCACTTCAGGGATGGGACATCCATCCCATCTTTTGAATACTTTGGAAATTGTTTAGGCAATATAATGCCATGGGTGTAATAGTCATTGTCTGTATCACTTTTGGAGATGTGTTCTGACTGGAACTCAAGATCTGAAATAGGTGGTGAAAACAAGCCACAAAATTATTTACCTTGACACGTGATATGGGCCTAGCAAATAAACTTATTTATTCTTCACTCTGCATTCCTTAATCTTCATTCTGTTGTTAGAGCAGACTCTAAATTGTCCTGAAAAATGTCCATTAATTAATTAATTTATTTTAAAAATAAACAAGAAAAACTCCAGCTTTATTGCATTTATTCTGAAACCAGAAAGAAATGGAGAATGTAATGTTCATACATACATATTTTGGGATAATGGCAGATGTCTAAATCAAACAACAGGGTACCTAGAATGCAGGCCTTCTGCATTTCAGACAGACAAGTACAAAATCATAGATGACACAGCTGAAAAGTTCTTTGAACCAGTGTCTTGTGACAGGCAAATAACACAAAGTTAGGTGATATTTTAAAAATTTATCCAGATCTTTGTAAACCTGATCTGCCTGATGGAATTTTATTTGAATGAACTCTATTACAGTTTCAAGGAGAAAAAAACACACCCCTGACACCGCTGCCAGAGAAAATTCCATAAATGCTTGAAAAGAGTGCTAATATAATTTACTTGGTAGTCACTGCAGGTAGTCCTCCTACCAGCCACTTCTGAGCTCATGAGTAACTCACTTTGTTGTTGGTTTTTGTGTCATGTGTAAACCTATTCAAACTAAACTCTTGTTAACAGTAACAGCTAGACAGCTTGCCTAAATCCATACCACTTGCAATTATTTGTCTGCTGCAACTATTAAATCTTTCCTAAAATAACCATTACTATTTTCTCTCAGAGATACCTCAATAAATATCACTGATATTTTACTAGAAAATTGTGGTGGAAAATAATTGGCTATGCCTACAACTAGTAAACTAAATATGCCCAAGAGCATTCAAGAGCATTGAAACTGGTTAAACAGAGTAGTCTGCATCTGCTGTGGTCCGCTCTTTTTGCTTCTGGCATAAAGTTACTGCATGAGAACCAGCTATGTTGAACAGTCCCTGGAAAATTCAACCTCCCAGATTGTGCCCAAAACTGTTAGGTACAATGCTATTAGCATTTAGACAAAACATGCTCGAGGCCCTTGTGACAGGGTAGTGGGATATGGAGTTGTGTTTCAGGGCCCAGGAGTGCTCCAGAGCAGTGTGTGATGCATTATTAAAGGCACAGACTGTGGTGCTTCTCCTAAGGTCCTATTTAAATGAGTGTTATATTGTGACCAGATCTTCTCCTAAAAAAACCTAGCCTGTAAAAATTCTGTAAAAAGAATTGTGGTACTTGGAGCTGAACTATGTCTGATGGCTAGGAGTCATATTCTTTGTATTTTCTTCTCCTTTATTTATTTTTTCCTCAGGATGTCTTCCTGTTCTATAGCAACTAAGCGAAAAAGAACAGTGAAAAAATCACATCAACTCTGCATAAGGATTTGACAGAAGAAGGGTTTTTTCATTTGTTTTTTCAACTCATTTTCCAGTAAATACCACAACATAATCACACATATTCTGTAGTGGTTAGTAAAACAAATTAACAGAATACATAACTCACCCAACTTTATAGATCAAATAACCCTGAGAAAAGGCACATTTTTTTATTATGAATGCAAAGTTTTCTTAAATTACACAAAATATATTGGTTGCCACACATGCCACAAATTAACTGTTGTTTACAAATGGAAAAAGAGCCTGTAACCAGCCATAATTTTTTTTTAAAAAAGTAAAAACAATAAAGAAAGAAAGAAAAAAAAAAAGAACTAGCCACTCTTTTCCAGTTTCTGCTTCTTTTTAGTATACAGATTAAATTAATCTTATTAAGTCTGATGCAAGAATTTTAGATGAGGGAAAACAGAAATGACACCTATGTTTAAATGACTGCCTAAAAGTATCTGAAAAGATCTTTATATGATTCCTTATAAACATAAAATTTCTTGAAACATCCTTGATTTTTCACAAGAGAGTAACAAAATTTTCAATAATTTCTTCCTAAATAATAAATATTCTACTGCAGGCAAGAAAAATATTATCCCATTTTTATTCCCCTTGTTACATGGTCTTCAAAATACAGGGAAGAAGCAGTCTTTGGAGTCCCATAGATTTTGTAACTTTATGGTAGAAATAGAAACACTAATAATAGTAAGGTAGTAGAAATGAATATGTAATGTGACATGTCAAAACAATGATTGTGGTAATTCAGTACACTTTGATGACCTATTTTGTTTCTGCATGTTATTCCTTTGATTACATTCAGGAAAAAAATTAAGTGTTACCATTAATTGGAAAAAGGGGATGCTTACAATACTAAGAAAATATGTTTTCAACAATTATAATTTAAATATGGTCTGGAGAAGAAAAAACCCAAAACACCACCAGCATCTGGGGTAGAAGAAATGAGAGGCAATCAAATCTGTAGTAATAGTTTGAAAATATCACAAGAGCATGTAATGTACCCCATCAGAAAGCCTGTGATTTCTTGTGTTGCCTTAGGAAAAGCATTTTCAGCAGGTCAGGGGAGGTGATCCTTCCCTCTGCTCAGCCATGATGAGAAAACATTTATATTTCTTGGTCCATGCCCAGGATATCCCAGTGCAGAAGAGATCTGGATGTGCTAGAGGCAGTTCAGTGAAGGGCCATGAATATGACTTGGGGACTGGATTATCTGACATCTGAGAAGGGTCTGAAAATGCTGGGGTTGGTCAGTCTGGAGAAGGTACAGGGAGAAACAGCTGGAATGCACTTGATTTGGATGCTTGGGAAATAGAAGTTTCAATGTGGGGTCTTTGATGAAAGTAGATCCCAAATTGGGAAAGAGAGAGTGGAGAAGGGAGGGAGGGAGGGA
>NC_031768.1:44632234-44694605 GCF_001522545.3 Parus major
AGGCAGGCAGGCAGGCAGGAAGGAAGGCAGGAAGGCAGGCAGGAAGGCAGGAAGGCAGGAAGGCAGGAAGGCAGGAAGGAAGGAAGGAAGGAAGGAAGGAAGGAAGGAAGGAAGGAAGGAAGGAAATATCACAGGTACCTGAATATTTTACAAGGAACCTGATTTCTGAAGTCCCTAGAAAAAAACAAATCAAAGAAAAAAATATGCTAAAAAGTAGATACTCCAAATAGACACCTTTATAATAATAAACATTTAGAATAAAAGTCATATTAGTATTTGCTTCTTCTGAAAATGGTAAAGAATTTTCTTGTCATGAATTGTAAAAGTACCTAATTCCGTTATCCAAAGCAGTTCAAAGCAGAATTGCTCACAGAATAATAAGTACAAGAAAATGTACTTTAATGTCTTTGACAAAACACAGATGGTTTCCATGTACATTTAAGCTTTCTGAGATAAAATTAATCTCTTTGGGTTTACCTTCAAAAAGTTATTTACATTAGTGACATTTCAAGCATCATTGAGTTGAACTAAAATGCACTTTCAAAGAAATTATTTGAATTTTAAAATTACACTAGAGAATCATGTATGTTTGTTAAATAAAATTAAATGCATTTTAAAGGTTAAAAGTTGAAAAAGAATATTCTTTAGTCCTAGTATTTATATTCAGTGACAGCAGCAGATGTCATCGTCATCAGAAAGGCAGGAAATCACGTCATATGGCCCAGATGCAGACACATCTTAAAAACTATTTTGTCGTTAAATACTTCAATCATTTATCATATTCTTACCTTATTTCTTATATATGGTGGTAATTTAGAACACCCATATCATGGAAAGTAATCCAAACATAGTAGCATCATATTTTAAATAATTTTTATGTCACTTTTGATATTGCACATTTTACTGTCTTTTTCCATTTTTTACAGAACTTATAAGAATTGTTTTGTCTGATTACCTTGCCCTTCAAATAATTTAGTGATTTGGATTTATTTATGACTTATAAAAGTCCTTTATTTATTCCAGTATGTATTTTCCTCTGCATAGCCATGAAACCAGGATTCCCTGTGCATTCCTATGCATACCATTTAAGCTTTTTCTTCTCTTTCTTAATTTGACAATCAATAGTAAACATACATATGATCTTTTTCCTTCTGTCATTTCTAAAAATGACAGGGTAAAAATTTCTCTGCTGCTCTTTGAATCTCCAGATTGGTTGTTTGAGAACTACTGCTGTTACTCCACCTGTTTTTCTTTATTTTAGAAAGTATCTGGAGTAGTCACAATCAAATCCCTAACCTTTTCAGCTAACATCATGTACACTAGTTCATACTTATTGTGAATTAGCCTATAACTACTGAATTTCTCTGTTTATGTTTTGTTCTCTGAATCTCCACTGATCATTTCTGCAGCAGACCTTGTCTTGCACAAACCTAATGGATTGAATTTTTGCACTCAGATTAGTTTTGTTGAAGTCAATAAATATATGAATGTCTGTACAGTAACTCGTCTGAAATGGAAGGATCAAGATAGAATTAGACGGTTGGCATAATCAAAGACTCTGTGATAAAAAGAAGTGCATTGCAGACTGCTCCAACATGTGTTTTTTATTTTCTAATGAGTCCCTCATTTGGATGGCAAATGTATGTGTATATAATGGAAACTCTTACTCCTGTTAGCTAAGCCTCTGATGTAATTTCAAGGCATATGTATTTGAACTCTTCTATTTCCTTTTCTTTGAACACTTTTCAGAACACTGGGCTTTGTAAACTATTTTTATAATCAACAAAACTGATTTAGAACAGAAACACACTTTTCAGGAATAAATTTTAAAATTTCATTATGTATCTTCAGTGAAGTTTCTCTTTATATGTAAAGATTTTATGAAAACACTTCAAGCAGCAAAATCACATTGCAGCATAGTCTCAACACTACAGTTAGATAGCAGCTTAAAGTCTTTGTATTTTCTAATCCAACAGCTTTAAATAATTGATGGAAAATCTGCTAAATTTACATTTCTATTGCACACATTTGGCTATTCTTATAGTGAAATTATATTTTTCCCTCACTTGGCAGAGTGAGCATAAAAAACAGTTCTTTTAAGAATGCAGAGTAATTAAAAATCTACCTTCCCATTCTAAGTCCACATCTTTTATTTTTTCCTGAAACTTATCTCTGATATTTCGTTATCAGCACTAGATTTGTGCTTGATATTTAGTTACCCAGTGTAGGAGGAGACAGAGTCTGACTTTGGACTCTCTGGGGGTTTGCTGTCACAGGATCCTGGAGGCAACTCTATGAATTGCTTTGGTGACAAATCCTACTATTAAGTCTGTCCAAGAGGGCTTCTGTAGAGAGTCCTGCAAATCTTCCCTCATGTTCCAAATGAGTGCCAATATTTGTTCATAATGAGATACCTACAGGACCATTATTTGAGTTTTTCTTCAATAAAAGCTTTTCTTTGCTTTTTCCAGATTTAATTGGTTATGTAATATAATTATCTATTTCATATAGAAAAAATGAAGTGGATTCATACATGTATTTATGTTTACAAAATCATAGGACTAAACATACTAATAAGGTATGTGACCAAAAAGAGAGCTTTTAAAGTTAAAAAAGTATGATAAAAGTAAAAAAGATTGCAACTTTACAACAGTTAGGATCTCTAACAAAGCAAGGAGAAGGTGGAGATGCTGCAAGAGGCCTAAACATCTGGTTTTGGAGACCTGCACACTGAAGCACACACCAACTGTATTCTAGTTTTGTAAATTTACACCCAAATATTTGATTTTCTGTTTAAATCAGAAAGCATGTTAGGCTATACATTTTGGTTTGCCATTCCATGTCCACCAAAAATAATCTATTCAGTCACATCAGTTACAGTGTATAAGGAGAATGCAGTAAAATATATTAACTGCCACATGACATGCCACAAAGTCATGACCTTATACAGACACCTGCACATACCTCATAAGAAAGAAAATCAAAAGGCCTGGCCTTTGCTGTGCCTAGAGCTAAGGTGAACATCAATATTTACTAATCTGAAAGGCTGACACACACATTAGCACTCTTTCAGTGTTAACCACAAAGTATCTTTAGTATCACTGAATTATGAGTTCAATAATGAACCTCTTTGAATTAGCCAGCTAACAATCAAGTACAAATCAATTGAAACTTGTTTTATTTTGTTGTAACTGTAGAACAAAAACCTTTCTTTCTCACACACACCCCAAAAATACTTTATGAGATAAGTGTTGTACTTCTTATTTTAGTTTCAAATATCACCCTTTAATGTCAGTTGCATAGGAAGAAACTCATATCCTTTTTCCTTTATCACTGTTAGCCTTTTTTTAGCTATCTCTAATACATCCATGAAAGAAAGTACAGTTCATTGTGTTCCTGAGTGGAATTTGCCTTCTGATGTGGTATTCAAACTAATTTTACTTCTCAAATTAAAAAAAGGAGGAAGATTTTAATTCTGACAACAGAATGAAAGAGGGAAAACCAGTTTCAGGCCTGGAGGGAGCTCTGAACTGGAGTCAAGAAAAGTCAAAAAAAGAATAGTTCTTTTCATGGTCTCTTTTTAAACTTCAAAACTGTTATTTTAAAATCAACAGTGCTGCTTGCTTTTCAGGCATCACTTTGATACCAGCCACTACCATAGGAAGTGATAGGATATGATAACTGATAGGAAATGTTACCAACTGGCATTTGGTTCACTAGAGTGAACCTAGAAATTCGTCTGGTTATTTATTCAGAATGTAAAGGAGTGTATCCATTACTTAACTAAATTCTCACTTCATAGTTTGAGCCAAAATTTAAACTAGTTTAAGGGAAAAAATCCTTGAAAGAAGAAAATTTCCCTTTATTTTTCTAATTTTAAGTCAAAATAATGAATGAGTTCCGAAAGCATCAGGAATACACAAGGAAAGTATTGGTCTGCCTGTACTAAAACCAAATCTAAAATCTACATGAAATAAGACATTTGTTTTGGCTGGAGATTGAAGTATTACATACCTTAAGTGAATTTATTTAAGGAAATCACTAACATACACATTCACTGGTAGACTAAGCATAAATAATGATGATGCTTTTACTCCTAAAATCTAGAAGCTCAGTTTGTTCAAGCTTTTCTCTGGTATTTATACTATAAAAATGCTTCTGAACATTACTAACAGAACTTTGAACAGCTCACAAACAACAGTATTTTAATAAGGTAATCACAATCATCTATGTGTGATCACACATATATGTGTGAGAAACAAATAAGTAATAAATATCTAGGATATTAAAATATATGTTAAAAATAGTTACTTTAAAGTGTCTACAAAAAGTAAAAATAAACAAGTACAACACATAAAGATCAATGACTCAAATACAAACTTTGTAAGTATGTTTTAAAATACTTCATTTACATCTCAGATTTTGATTTTATGGAGGCTCAAATGGTGCATGTTACATTACAGTTTATATTAAAAGTTTAATCATTTACTTATGTCAAAGAAAAATATTATGTCTTTTAAAGTCTACTTCTGGAAAATTAATGAGTAGAAAGAGGGTGTGAAAAGATCTTATGCAATATAATCTGTGATTATCTCATTGAAGTTCTCTCATTTAGGAGCTGTATGCTTCATTTCCTTTCTCTTACATATTCAACTACATGCGTAAAAGCTGAATACAATTAAGAATGAACCTTCTGAGGAATTTATTAAATATTTTCTTGATAAAGGAAGTGCATACTATGACACAAAATTTGCACGGACAAAATATCATATGCTCAGAGCTGAGCACTCCTATTAAAAGAGTCTTTCATAAACACTATGCAAAACTGGCCCAGAGATCTCTAATCTGGGTTCCTATTTACAATACTCTTCTGATGGATAAGTTCAAAAAATGAGTTGCTGAAGCTTGTGCACCAATCAGAATAATGCAAACGTAAATTTCAGTTCAGAAGCTGAAGTTATACCTTTCTTTTAGTGAGCAAATTCAAAATTAAAATGTTTATTATTATTATATTTTAATTTAAATATTTTTGGCTCGATATTTATGACCAAATTCACTCTGAAACCAGAGCTTGTTGTTCAGCACAGCAGTTTATTAACCAAAGACATGGTTATCACCATAGAAGTTTCTTTAAAACTGTTATTCTTCTGATGTTTTTAGATAGTAACCTCTAAAATTAAAAGGATAAATGAATTGAGGATTTCTTCTTTTTAAGAGAATCTTGAATTCCCTTCTTTTATACATCTACTTGGGTACCTTTCCCCTTATCTCTGTTTCTTCCCTCACTACATCAGCCTTACACCTTGTATAAGAACTAAATCATTGTCCTAAAGACACAACCTTTTCTGCATTATTAATTATTATGTATATTTTGCAATATAAAACTCTAATCATCGTTCTTATAGGATGTTCAAGTCCTGTAAAGATACTAGAGCAAGATAATTCTTAGAAAAGATCCAAAGGCAATTACTTTTGTTTGCCATTATTTGATTGAGTTGACAGTTTTCTTTCTTATTTCTTTTTCCTCTTCCCTCTTTTCTGATACTAAGATTTTTCTTCTTGTTGAATAGAAAAAGACACCATGGTGAAATCCTTACTCCTGGCAAAAAACTTTGGAGTAGAGTCACTGTCCAAAATGTCAGCAACAAAGAGCAGCACAGATGAGAACTTTAGGCTTAAGGCTAACTTCATCAAAATGGTTCTGATCACACCTGAAAGAGTGTTAGAGCAAAATTATCATTTTGAATTAGAGTCCATTGACTAGGGGATAATGCAGAGAAATAATGAATTTTAAATAATTTGAAACCAAAGTACCATTTGTTTGAATGCCATAAAGTCAGTAAGAAATCACATGTAATATATGCTCTCTGTCTCCCTTGTAGCTATAAAATAGAAAAATAAAGAGTGATTTATCTTTAAGAAGCAGAAAAATATACAGAAAAAGCAAATTCATTTTTATTTCAATGATTTTGCCTTTCCTTTGCCTTCCACAGTATCCCCCGCAGGGATTTAGCAGACATTGAGAAACTACCTTCCAGGGCCTGTCATATTCAGAACATAAAAAAACCCATATTGACCCTGATTTCCATAGGAAATAAAATCAGACTCTCAGTATTCAACCATAAAAAGCATATGATTTGAGGAAAATAATTTTCTGTAAGTGTTCTCTAGAGAACTTCTGCAGGCTTCAGTGGCTGAACTCTCATGAAACCTAATTCTAATTCAGATGCATAAAAATCTCAGCTCTCTGGCTCTGCAGCACATATAGCACAGACTTGTTTTTAAAGCTCTATAATCCATAAAAAATTCTCTTGAAAATTTTCTGTCTTGATCAAAGCACCCCAGAAACTTCTTTTCAGTTCTGGAAACACAATAGGAATGCTGAAAAAGCCCCAAAATATGTTCCATTAACAGTAAACAGTATATCTTATGAAGCCAGTAAAACAAGCTAACAGAAACATGAATACCCTGACAAAATTAAAGGCACAATCAAACTGAAAAATTTAATTGGTCCAATTCCAGCTGAAAATTTGAAACTTCACCACTGGCATTAATTTAAACTTTGAGCCTGAGTTCTGGCTAGCAGAATCATATGACTCTTTTGTGAGCACTTGGCTGAAAAATTTGAAAGTTGGGGTGTCACAGCAAATTCTGAAGATGTGCTGTCTCTGAGGTGAAATTGCATGTTTCTTTTCACAGTCAGTCAAGCTCAACAAGCAAGTGATAAATCTTTGTCTCCGGAACTCATGGAAGAAAACTCTTCTTATCTTGTTAATTCAATGCGTCTTTTTAAGACTGACATTCCAGCTCAGCCCTATGTGACACCCTTTTCACTAAAATGTACTTATTTCATCACTTTTTTGTCTGTGCTTTTTAATTGAGTTAGGCAATACGTCAACATATTATTTTAAAACTCAAGATGTAGAATCTATATCCTTAAAAAAACCTTGAAGTCTAACATTACGAAATTCTCTGATGCAAATCTGATTTTTTTCCAGTGAAATAGTGAAATGTTATTTCTGGGAAAAAAAATAAATACTTTTCAGTACTGAATCTCTGACCCTTAGAGAGAAACATATTCTTTCTTTTAGTTTTAATGTATTGCAATATTACCTCAGGATCAGGCTTTGCTTGTGCTTTTTATCTGGATAAAGTTGTGTGTCAACATATTTTTCAATAGGAGTTATTATACTTAACATTTTAAAATACTAATATCTACAAATAATACACATTTTGGAGAAATCATTCTTGTAGGTTCTCCAAACAAACATATTCTGTATTTGTCTGTCTGATGGCTAAAAAAAAAAAAAAAAAGACCTAAGGACAGTTGGCATTTCTTACTGTCCTGCATAAATATATTTGCTAAACAATAATTTGAGTTCCTGAGACTAGAAACTGCTTATTTAAAAGTTGTCATCCTTGCAAACTTGTGCTTTGAAATTGCAATACTTGGCACCTCTGAAGAAAGACCTAAAACATTCTACAGAAGGTGGATGCCTTCTAATCACTAGGGGTGTCATAACCAACTTTGATCAAGCATATGGAGACCCTGGCAACTCTGCAAACCTTTTTGGATCTAATGAATACTTGGCTAATTCACACATAGAGAGCTGCTTTGTAGACACCTATATTTATAGGGGTCTGAATTTGAATTCCACTTCTAAAAGTGTATTAACTATGCTGTTCAAATTGCTTCTTGGGGCAAATGTTTGAGCCATTTAATTATGCAACTGCTCTTCAGTTTTGTCCAGGGTGATGTACAGCCCTATGGAAAGAAATCTGTGGAGAGTCTCTGATATGGCAGAAGAGGAAACGTACAGACAAAGTAGTTGATTAGATGTTGAGATGCAGAACTCAAACATTCTATATGTGATTCCAAGGACAGTAATTCAAAAAGTGTTATAGGCTGCCTGAAATTTAAATCTCAACATTGCAATTTAAAACTGATATGAGACCCAACATGATATTTTTAAGACATCCATTTAATGTATATAAAGAAAGTTTTACTTTTTTTTTTTTCTGAATTTTCTCAGTTTTGGGTTTTAAGATTTTTTTATTTTCTTTTTTTTCCTTCCTCAGCACTAAGAGAATAAGGAGCTGATAATTTATAACTGTTTCTGGTGACATATTGTTCTGCATGGCTGATAATGTCCTAGATAGCTAAGGAAACAGAGCCAAAATATGATTTGTGCACTGATGTTTTATAAATTCAAACAGATTAATAACATTTTATCTTTGTCAGTTATTCATTAGTATTAAATGAACAAACCACATACATTTCTTTGTATCTAAAATAATTCATACAAGGCATTAAATATTTTAAGCAAATGTCCATGTGAAAATAATGTGTATAATTAAACATGGTTAAACACTAAGTGTATAAAATTCCTTCTCTACCCATAGGTCTCATTGCTGTAATGAAGAACCAATTTTTTTTTGCTCTGCTATGAACACAGATACAGGTGATGGCCATATCCATCTTAGCTGTGAGCACATGGATTGCAGAGCACTTTTTTCCAAGTCCCTGTACTCTCAAATGAACACCAAATAAAACCAAACAAGTGGCAAAACCCAAGCTTTCCAGATGACTGAGTGGATTTATTCTCTTGGAAGTAAAGAAAAATAAGAGGCAACTCTTTTTTTCCTCTCCATATTTTCAATTTGATCCCATAAGGCAACTAATTTATAGCACACATAAGTCTTTTCTAGAAAGGATGTTTTGCAATTTTCAATATTTTTTTTCTGGTCTTTTATATATCTGTGACATTCTTCCTAGATTACAAGAAAGTAAGCTTTTTATGAACAGTTTAATTTTACCTTGTGAAGGTCCAGACCTCTATTAAAATCTCTTAAAAAATACATATATTGGAAAAATATACAATTATGCAGCTAGCAATATTAATTCCTCTATTATGAACTTTTTCAAAGATCAAAGTAATTTTATTCCAGAATTCTTAGAACTTTGAGTGCATATTAAGACACTTGACCCTCTCAGCCAAATTTCTGCTTGGTATAATTAACTGAAATCATTCAAGATTCATGTTGATTAATCTCATAGGGCTCTGATAATTATTTATAAATAGGTATCAGCAGAACTGAATGTTCTCACAGTAGAACTATGTGCTTTCTTCAGAAAAATAAATATCACCTTGAAAACATTTTCTAATTGTCAGTGTTTAGGAAGAGATCTAAACATATTTTTCAATACACTCCATAAGAATAAGACATGATTTAACACTACTGGAGCAAACTTCAGTTTTCCTTCTTCTAACTTTTTCATCCATAAGTTAGCAATCTGAATGTTATCCTCATGCATATTGTATGTCAAATGTCAAGAAGATGTCAATACAAGCTTTGAATAAGTCTTTTTGTTTTAAATGAGCATATGTTGCACATGTTGCATTTTCCCTAAACTGAGGATGTTAACTTCGAAAGAAAAGATTCTGAGAATTTAGGACTGGTATTTATGCTATGAATTCATTTAGAATATGTCATTTTAAATGTCATATTTCATACTAAGAATATGTAATTTTAAAAAAATCATACTTAGAATATGTTCTTCACACATTCACTCTGATAGAAATTTCAATAAAAAATATCTTGAGTCTCAACAGCTGTATGCTATGATTAAATGCAAAATTAGTTAAACACTCATTCAAAATGGTTGGTTTGTGACATCAAAGAAATTCAAACTACCTGCATGCTAAAACTGCAGCTGATAAAAATACATTTTCACACATTAATATATATTAATTGCCAGAATTTTCCAGATTTCTCTTTTAAGATATTATTAATTTTTTTAACCCCTGCACTAATATTGTCTGCTTTAAATCTTGATTCCAGTTAACCATAATTTTCCCCTGGTTGTGTTCTCCATTATTAGTGAAGAGTGATTTGTTTCTTATATATATATGTATATAATTTTTATTTACATGTTTAAATATTATATTTGTATATAAATATACACTTTAATACAATGTATGCACATTTATTCAGCAATTATCTGTGCCAGGTTTCTGAAAGTCAGAATTGGTTTTGTTCGGGGTTAAAAACACAGACTTCCAAAGGACGATAATCAGAAGTACAGAATTACTGTGTTCAGACAGGATATGAATCACTGAGAGCTAATCAGTGACATCTTCTCTCTTTACACGACAGAAATATCATTGGTGGCATTGATGCAGAGCAAAGCTGCCTGCTTCAAAGGGTTTGTAAGACCATCATGGGATTTGCTGCTGAACATGGACTTAAATACTAACCTAGACATTGTTGAATCAGAACTGGTTAGGATCACCAGGAAATCCCATTTCATTTTGTAATAAATGAAACACAAACATTCATGTGCTGGTCCTGACCTCACATGACCTGCTGGACACCGTTTAGCCGCCGTTGCTCAATTAGATTGAAGGTGAAATGCAACATTGCTATCTCCCATCATGGGCTTCCTTAGCATGTCCAAGTTACATTTTGGAATTACTGTACATGTAAAGACAGCATTATTTGGTATTGCTGGTGATTTTAAAAATAGCTAGTACCTTTGATAGCAACTGAGACCACCTCAGATAAACCTCCATTATACAATGAACTGAGAAACACTCTCTGTTCTCTGGAGATATTCATGTAAGCCTTTGTAACACGGAAGCAAAACAGATAAGATGGAGAAGTATTGGTTTCTTTTTGGTATTTGCCTGAAACTAAATTTATTGTAATATCAAGTATTTCCCACCATTTCACCAAAGAGTACATTGGTCCTGATGAAAGGATACTCAATGCAATCTGAAGAAATCGGTCTTTCTGTGCAGTTGGATAGGTAAAACCACAGCACTGCTAACTACCAAATATCCACTATTTATCTCATCTTTCACTTTTAATTCTTACGGATAGTTTTCTTATCTTTTCAGAGTGCTGGAAGGCTCAGGGAATGCAGCTGTCCAGAAGGAGCAAGCTCATTCAGTCACAGTAGAATGTGGAATTTTAGTTGAGGCATTTGATGTACAAAGTGGAATAGAAATTACATTTGATGAGATTCCGTTTGCAATCCTCAGACTTGTGAGACTGACAAGACAATTCCCTCTCTGTCTGTCATGAATCCTACAATTTGTCTCTATGTGGCTTATAATTCTGCTGTGCACCTCCTCAAGGGAAGAACTACTGGAGGTGTAAACACCTCTCATACATTTCATCATAATGGTAAATTGATTGAAGTTTCTGAACAGAATTGGGTAACACAATACTGAAAATGCCATTGCTGCTTTTGTTTTTTTACCAATTCAGTAAGAATGACAGATGACTTCATCTATGAAAAAAAATAAGCTCCAGTTCTTTTATATTTTTTACAGAATCAAAATCATAGAATGGTTTGGGTTGGGAGGGACCTCAATGAGCACCCAGTTCCAAGCACTCTGCCAGAGTCCTTCCAAAGACCAAGTTTCTCACACAGTCATCCAACCCAGCCATGAACACTTCCAGGGATAGATCACCCACAGTTTTGCTGGGAAACTTGTTCCACTATTTTACTACCCTCATATCTAGCCTAAAAATATCCTCTTTCAATTGAAAACTATTCCCTGTTGTCATACCCCTAAGTGCCCTTCTGAGAAGTCCCTCTCCAGCTTTATTATAAGCTATATTTTGGGTACTGGAAGGCTGCTATAAAGTCTCCTTAGAATCTTCCCTTCTCCAGGCTGAACAACCCCAAATCTCAGCCTATCTGCGTAACAGGAATAGTCCAGCTCCTTGAGCATCTTTGTGACCCTCCTCTGGACCTGCTCCGACAGACACATGTCCTAATATTGAGGGTCCCATAGCTGGATGCAGCTCTGCAGGTGGGGTCTCTTTTTTTTTTTTTTTTTAAAGAAATATTAAATGTCAAATATTTTCAAAGTAAAATTTGGAAGAAAATGCTTCTCAGATGAATCCAAAACTTTCTTGTTTCTATGACAAATGTTTTAAAGTGAAAAGTTAAATTAAAAAAAAAAAAAAGTTAATTAAAAGTCAAAGTATTAGCAAAATTCCAACATTTCTGCAAGTATTTTTGGCCCTTAAAAAAACTAACTGAACTAAGTAAACAAAACTCTCTTGCTAAAATATATACTCTTAACTGAAAATATTCACTCTTAACTGTTAGGTTTCAGTAAACCAGCACTTCTAACCAGATAAAATGTTTTCCAGTCCATGAACTGTCAGTTTTCTCTTACCTAAAAGATATATGATAAATCAGTCAAAATAAACATATAAGAAGACAGAGAATCATGTTTCAGAGCAAAAATCAGTAGTTCATTTTAGGGAGAAAATGAGAGAGACTTTGCTCTGGTTATTTCATAAGCCCATCTTTTAAACAGGCAGCCTCTACAAGACAACAGACGTCAGGGGAAATAACTGTTGTGCTGCTGAATTTAGCCAGAGCAAAAGCAATGCCCCCTGCTGATACAGCACCCTCCTGCAGTGGCCCCAAGTGCACTGGTATGTTACACATACATTAAGCAACCTCCTCTGGGACCTCTTAGGGAACAGCTAGGGAACATCATGCTCCACCTTGGCAGAGGCACTTTTACTGAGGTGGTCTCAAAAACACATGAGGGCAGAACATCCATCTCCTCAGACTCATCAGAATGTGGGCTCTTGGACCTATTTTTCATCTTGGTTTCACTTGATAGACATAGAATTTTTTTCTGAATCCATCTCTGTGGTATGTCTTTAGCTTAAAACTAAAACTAAAGCTTTAGTTTAGTTGCCTAACTCAGGTAACTTTCCAGACAGTCTAAGACTGGGGAGAGATATGTCATTGATATTTGCTCTGATCATTCAATGAGCTGTAAGTAATACATTTGGCCTCATGTGATCCACTGTAATGGCCTTATTTTTTGCATTGAAGGATTTGCCTTAAAATCTCTTCCCTTTGGTTTACATGAAAAACCTTAACTTACATGGTTTATATAACTTTGTTACAAAGCTTATTCTTGCAAACATATTTTCCTTCCCTATTTAAAATCAGACAACCTGTGTAACTGCAGAAACAGAAAGAATATTCATTTATGGGGCTCAAATAAGAAAAAAAATGAGACCCTTCAATCATTTTCCTTTGATTTTACTTTTTAAGGATAAATTCATCACTTCAGAATTGTCCAAAATACTAGAAAACACTGTTATTTTTACTTATTCTTCTATCTGCAATATTAAAGAATATTGTTTGAACAAACACTGTCTTCTGGAAAAATTAGAAAACTTATTGAATGGTATCACTGTACCTGTAACTGTATCAGTCAGCCCTGGTTTGTATAATTAATCAATTCCTTTATAAAAAACTTTTGGTTTTTTGTTTTTTTTTTGAACAGTGACTAATTCTATTAAATATCCTAGGAAATAAGTCTGTCAAACCTTATGTTATTCCTCTAACATATGCTTGCAAGATATTGTTATAGGTCTTCACTGCTAAGTATTTCTATATAAGACCTTTCATCTCAGAATCTGTAGATGGTTCAAAAGAAAATGGGAAGATTTTCAGCAGTTGCTGATGGTTTGAGCAAGCACTGACCCCTGGGTAAAATGAATAAACAGTGGAGCTGAGAATAAAAGGAGTCCTCAGAATACTATTAACTCACAGTAATAAGGCAGACATGATGTACTGGGGTCAGTACAAGTCTCATTTGTAGATAAGCCATAAAGAGAAATCATTCCATCACCAAAGAAAGGTCAACGGTTAACGTATGATATGATTGTTTTGAAGTAATCTTCCAGTGACAAATTTCTGAACTATGAAGGAGCTCTTCAATTTCAGAAATATATTTCAGGTCTTTTCAAATGGCACTTCATGTTTCTAAATGCACTTAGCAAAGAAAAATCTTTTGGGAAGATTCTGGATGAAAGGAAGGATTAAATGAAAGGGAATATTAAGTTTCATTTCTAAAGCAGTCAAAATAAGGTTTACATATAATCTTTATAATTTTCTGGCACCAAATCTTTTGGAAAAAAATATATTTTTTAATCAATAAATAAAATCAATGTAAGCATTAATTTTACGGAGGAAAAATGACTTGTTCTTAAATTATTTTAACAAATGATAGAAATATGTAGAATACCACAAATATAATTAAATAAGGTCATGTTTCCTTATTTGGACTTGATTCTTCAGTCATATCTTTGTTCTGATGTGTTTTTTAAATTTTTTTTAATACAACTTTATGCTCATAATGTTATCCTTGAGGGAAAGAAGAAATAAATAGCCTGTAAACCACTCTCAATTTCCTTCCAATCAGAAGGTGATAGTTGAATAGTTTAAAAAAAAATATCACTGTTGGTTTAACTGTATTTACATTTTTCTGTTGCAGCCCCTATACAACACAAGGACAAAATATCCTTGGGGTAACATAACATACCTACCTTGACTTTTCCTATGCAGCAATCTGTGAGGTAGTTTCCCCATTTTGGAAAGACAGTATATATTAGTGAAGATCCTGTGGCTGAATCTCATTTCAGTGATTTTTTGTAAACTCCAGAAAAAATGCTTGTCAACTTTGTGATACTCAAATACTCATTAAAGAATAGAGATAGAAAGGCTGTAGCAAGATTGATGACCCCCTAGCTTGATATTAGGGGAATCATGAAAAGGGAATGGAGGAGTATCTTCCCATTACAGTTCTGACAAAGTGTGCAAGACTTTATGAACATGACACAATACCTTTCTACTGCAATATACAGAAATTGTTTTGGCACAGTTCTTTTGCCTCCCTTAGAAGGCGATGAAAAACTTTTCCAGGGAATGTCCTCTTCATTTCTTAAAAGTGTACAAAATCAATGAAATAAACCACAGAAATTACTGATTTACATCATCAACTCATGGAAGATTAGCTTGTGAGAGAAATTTGTTTAGTACCATTTCTAAAATCAATTGAAATACCATGTACTTTGAAGTAGCAAAATAAAATAAGACTTTAGATAATTAGATAGTAAAAACATTGAATGAGGTACTGAAGTGGGTATATGAATTGTAAAATCTTAACTTTGGAGCTTTCATAAGAATTTTTGCCAGGCCATGCTATTTGATCAATAATGCTTATTGTTATTCAGGTGATGACAAATATATTTTATTTTAATGTACACAATTTCATTTAATTTCCTGCTTTTCTATAGTATTCATCAGTGACAATCTCCCTCTTATTTCTCCTAAGTCTGGGACCTCATTCACACCTCTATTCATTTATTGTAATTGCTCAGTTCTGTTGAGAAACTTAGGAAGAGATATTGGAAAATTAACTGAAAGCTTCATATTCAGATGTCTGATTTTTATGATCCTGAAACTTTATTGGCAATATTCTCACTGGCTAGACTGTTTGAACTTTGTGTCATTTTCTTATGATCAAACCTGCTTACTTTTGTAGTTTGGCATGATGTTAACATTAATAGTGGTTTGAAAATCTAAAACCTTTTATTCATCAAATACATATTAATAATTCTAGGGCTTTTACATGGGAGCTTTTGTGTTTTGCTAAAAAAAGCTACTTGTCAGAACTATTGGCACCCCAGATGCCTAAAAGAAAAGAGCATGTTAAGCTACCAAGTCCTGGCCTTACCTTGACCCCCTTCTGTTTTCCAAAGTTATATATTAAAACTGTTAAAAGCTTGATGTTAATTAATTCAGAATCTTAATAATTCTGACTGTTAAGAAGATCCACTAAAGCAAAAGTTCTAAATAATTATGTTCTGAGGACATAATTATAACTCCAGCAATAAGTTCTACAAAATCATTCATCTGACTTTTTCTTTTCCCCTCAGTAGTGTTTTTAATGGACAATTTAAAATTTTCTAATGGTAGATTAAAAATCAGGCCCTAAAAGCATATTTTATGAGATGGGAATTATTTGATTTGGCTGAAGCCTCCAGATGAATTTGATGTAATTTTCTCTTCTTCTAAAATCAGTTAAGAGCACAGACTACATGAGGATAAACATCATAGCTTTACTTTGCTGAACAAAAGGAAAAAAGTATTTTTTCCCAACTCACTTCAAATAAACATCTCTAAGGTTAACTTGCTTTGGAAGGAATTAAGGGAGAATCTAAGCTGCTTGTATCCTTTCAAGCAAGGAACTGTAGCACTAATAAGGACTAGAGGAAGGCTGAACCTAAATCAGATGCCAAGAATTATTTAGCTTTGTCTGAAGATATTCAGCTTCTGAAGGATGAATCAAAAATATAAGATAATGAGCAGGGCAAGACTGAGAACTACTTTCTTATCACATCTTCTCTTCATTGTAAAAGTAGAAAACTGAGAATTGCCTGAAATGTGGCTTTTAAACCTCAAGAATTATTAGAACATAGTAACTTTGATTACAACGTAGATAAAAAGCATAGATGCACTTGCATTTCAGCAGTTGAGGATGATGACTTGCATAAAAAACTTGATTGATGGACTCAGGAAAGTCAGTCATGTGGGTGGAACCGCTCAACAGGTTGTTGGAGCCCTGAACCACATTTCTCACTGTGGCTATGTGTGAAGGCTGACAAACCTAGCATTATACAACTTCAGGAATTCAGAGCAGAATTTTCCAAGATAGGCACTAATAACTTGAGCTTGATGGAGGAGTTCCTCTATGCCTTTTTAAATCAAACAAAGGAGAAGCAGTCCCTAATGGTGTTATGCATGATAATCAAATTTCCTGGTAAAAATGTACTCACCCAAAGGTCACATCTCAAGCCCTCAAATCTTGTTGCAGAGCTCTGCAGTATTTCTTGTCTTCTCAGCAGAGGTCTGCTGCTTTAGAGGATAAGAAAACATTTACATAAGAATGTTATACAACTCCACAGTTTAAAAAAACCCAACAATTTATGACTGACAATGAGAAAGAAGAAGATCCAAAGAAAATAGCAGCATTGCTTTAAAAAGAAAACAAGTACTAAATTGCAGTTCAGTGGGTTTTACTTGTTTGGTTTTCCCCCAAATTGGTATATAATTGGAGAAAAGGGGCCTCTGCTGGCTTATTTTGTGGTGCACTTCTCCTCACCTGAGAGGAAGTCACTTTTGTAGTATAGAATTTTTAATATAAAAATATGCTTATTAAATAATTGAAAAGGTGCATACCAAATTCCCAAACTTAATTAAAATGTAGATAAGTTTCTGGTTTACTGACACAATGGCATTTCTGTGTTCCTGTAGTCATTACTTAATGCTCATGTCACTTAGCCTACATTAGAAGTTTAACTTTGTGGTTTTGGGGCTGACTTCAGTTTTAAGAAAAAAAAAGAAGACAGAACTTGCATGAGCTATTTTATTCAAAAATAATTTCTCCTCTCTCACAAAGTTTTTTCTCAACCATAAGTGTTCTCTTTCAGGCGTACACAAAACAAAAATCTAAATTATGGTCACAGTGAGATCATCATACCATGATCTTTGCTCTCAATTGCCCTGTTGTTTCACGACTGACAAAAGGAATGCCTCAGTTGTCAGAGTCTCTTGTGCTTGCCCCAGTGGCATGTGAATTTCGAGATAAACTGTGCAGTGATTTTTTCCTATATCTGTTAGCACCAGATCAAGAACAGTTGGCAAAGAGCATTTCCAGGCACTTTAGCTAATATCTGAGTCTGTAGTGAAACAAGTCTCATCTACGGCTGTTTTGCTGGAATCACACAAATATACTGCACAAGAGGTAATTCAGTTCAGTGTGTAAACAGGCTGATGTCAGTAACAGAGTGAATAAAGCCATTACTTCATGGCTTCTCATTTAGTCATTACTTAAACTCCAGCAGAAAGATTTTTTGAAATTCTATACAGAGTTTCCTGCTCTTTTGATCTAAAAGAGGAAAATGATCTCTTTTCAAAGAGCCAATGTTTAAAAGAACATAGGAATGAACATTTTACAACTGTAAACTGCAAGCATGTAAATTACTGGGAGTAGTTCCTTCCTTTGTTGCTGAAGATAAAATGAGAGCTTTGTTTAGCTGGAGGCACATTGATTGATAAACTCCCCTGAAGGTTTTATGAAGTTCATGTTGCTTAGTTTAAGGGGGCTGTTTCTGCTTTGGTGTGGGGAGTTTTTGCCCCATTTTAATTCAATTTTATCTTATTTTTGTTAACTTGATTTAATTTTTATTCCAAATTAAGCTTTAAATACAGAATCCAAATTCAGCAGTTTAAATTATTTTGTAACAAAACTTCACATCTCTTTTACCTTCAAATTTGATCACACAGGCTTATTTACACATTACCTCCTATGATTTTTAGGTGAGCATCAGATATTCCATTGTTTCTAATCTAGAAAGGCTGGTATCCAAAGTGTGTCATTTGTTTGAATGCATCAGAGATTGAAAAAAGTATGAAATTTAAAAAAGTTAATTTTTAAGGACATAATCTAGATTTGATTAAATTATGACTACTGAAAGTACATTCATTGGATTTCAGATTAGATAAATGAAAATAGAGGAAATATTTGAGGAGGTATTTCAAGATTTTCTGTGTTTTTAAAGGTATATTAAAACAGTTTTCATCATGGTTTTCTCAATATCTTCATTATAACAGCATTTTGGTAGTGATCAACCTAGAAGTAAGTATATTATATCAAAAATGCAATCTTACTTTGATTCAAAATTGTAGGTCAGGCTAGCAGGAGTAGTGACTAAGAAGACTATTAAATTAATGCATTCTTATGAACATTTCTGATAAAGTGGGATTAAAGGTATTAGAGAAGAAGATGATAAAAAAATACATGATAGTTATTTATGACAGAAAGGAGAATACCAACTCCAGGGATTTGGGAGAGGGGACTTAGAATTATTGAGGTAAGTGTGAGTAGAAAACTAGCAGAAAAATCATTTCTCCAAGACACTGGTTGTATATATGTATGTTATATATTTACTTCCGCTCATCTCATTTAAGAGGTTGCTTTCAGTATTGTTTGCCAGGTATGCTCTCATTTACTTCTGTAGCTCTAGAGATTGCTGTTTAAATGATACTTAGTTTGCCATAACTTTTTCTTTTCTTTCAGGTAAAAATGGATAAGACTAAAGGCCACAGATGTCTCCAAAACAAAGTAAATCCTTCAGGTCTCAATGTTTCATAAACTTACTAGACCTTCCCTGTTGATCTGGAACTTCTCCAGTACTTTCATACCTATCTAGATGAAGTTGTCTGGCTCCCAGGTGAACCATAAAATGATCCAGAAAGTAAACAAAGTTATGCATACTTCTGTAGTGGCATCTGAATTCGGATATAATCTGAATTTACCTCGCATATATTGACTGGATTGCATATTGAATAAAATGTGTTGTTAAAAGTACTTGGATGCATCTTTTTCAAAATGGAGTAACTAGAAGAGGAGTAGATTATGCCCTCTTTTTACAACCAGTTTACAGTTATGGTGTTTGGCCAAGGGTAAGGAAATTAATTATATACTATCTCTGATACATACAGTTTAAATATAAAATTGCTCTCTTACACAAGAGTCTGTACCATCTAAGTTATTAATTAGGATTTAAGTAGAATATGTGAGGAACCTACAGTTAAACATTGTTATGGGAGAAGAAGTGCAGTTTCACAGAGTCACTGGGACTTTGAAAGACAGCAGGCTTGTACTTGTGTTGTTTTCTGCAGTTTTGATCCCTTCTTGCAGTGGGAGGGACTGTGCCTTTTTTTATAATTTTTAAAAACATGAATTTACGTACTGTGCTGTTACTTGGGTTTCCTGTTAGCTCCTTCTTGTTTACTTGTTGTGCTGCATAGGCTTTAGGTGAAGATTGAGGCGTGTATCTTTAGCTGAAACATCTCTTTCCCTGAGCAATTTAGCGTACATCGTGCATGATTTTTCTCCTTCTACTGTGCTTCCTCTGTTGAGACAGATGGTTTGGGGTTTGTTTGTTTCACTTGTTGGAATGAATAAGATTATTAAATACACCTAAAAATAAAGACAAAAGTTGAAAAATTGAACAGATGTTCCTGCCTTTAGAAACTGTACTAGTGACTTGGCTTCCCTTATGCTGTAACTTAGTGGTTTTAATCATAAAAGTATGAACCTGGTAACCATAATTCTATCTGCTTTCCTCATCCAGCATTAGTAAATAAGTCAACTTTGTGCACAGGGGAATATATAAAAAAATATATATAAACAATATATATAGTATTTATGTATTTATGTAATATAAATACTCAGTTGCCTTGAGTATTAAGGACGAGTCTTACAGCTTGGGCACTGTGACAGCTTTCTGCAGAGTCAAAGCATTGGGTTTAGCTTAGCTTTGGCAGTGCAGGAGGAAGAAGGGAAAATAAAAGTAAATGAGCAGGGAAACTAAAGAAGCTGCCCGATGTCTGCAGATTGCAGGCATAAATTCTCCCCCTGCTCGTGTCTGGGGCTGCTGCCCACACCTATTCCTCACCTGCATGGCAAGGCAAGCTGCAGCGTGCACGGGGCTGGCTGAGAGCTGTGCCAGCATCTTCGGCTGCTGCTTCTCAGAATGAGGTCAAGCAGGAACCGCCTCTCATCTGATGGGACATGGATTTGCATCTCTGCCCTTCGGCCAGCTGCCAACTTTTCCAGACCTGTTGGGAAATGCCTTTTCTCTAAGACTATGCACTGTTCTGTCAGCTTTGGTTAATGAGCCATCAGATTCAGAAGTTACTGATGTGAGACAGATAGACAGCTGAAAAAGTATGGTGTTTACACAAGCAAAGCTTTAGACAAGCAGGCTAGTGCAAACTTAAAAATTAAAAAAAAAATCTAAAACAGGTGAAATGACAGCAACAGAAATATCACTTAAAAAAAATAGAGCTTGAGAAGAAATAACTGGAAAAGACATATTAAGAGAAAGAAGTATTAACAAAGATTTCAAAACAGGAAAAGGACTTAAAATAGAAATAAAAATAGGCAACAAAAGATGGGAAAAAGGGAATCTGAGCTAGACTAGGAATTAAATATGGAAAAAGGAACAAAAAGTGTTCAGAATTAAAGGAAAACAAAACTAAGACAAAGGAGTGAGCTCAAACTGAAGATGGACAGTTAAATTGACTTATGTAATACTTTTAATTACTCATGCCAGGTTAAGGATTTCCAGAAAAACTTATGTTACTGTTGCAGTGCTCAGGTTCCCTGGATATCTTTACCATCTCAATCCATGCACAACATGAATCTTTCCATTTCTTAACTAGGCATTCTTAAAATCTTAAATTGTCTATTACTGTAGTAAACATAAGTTATAAGATTCAATATTTATAAAATTACATCAAATGTATAAACTTACTTTAATTTATCTTAATTTTTGTATAATAAATTTATTTTCAAATGAACTCTTATTTCATAAACTCAATGGATATCTCATTAAAAATTCTCTAGGACTCTGACATTTTTCTTGACACTCACAAAGTTCTGAAATAAGTGTATTTATTTTTAAGAACCATAATTTTTTAATATAAGTTTGCAAATATTGATCACAACATAAAAATACAATAATCTAACATAGGGTCCCATCTGAAGCTCATTGATTTGCAATTTTAGAGGCTCACTTTCATCACTTACTTATTTAGTTACTTAGCTGATAGTCTATGTTTGAGGGAAGGTAATTTTTATTTAAATTTAAGTGTCTTTGATTTTGAAGTATAATCCATAAATCTGTGCCATCCTTACAACCATCATAGTGTCACCTTGCAGTCACAGAAACCCAGATGTTGCTGGACTACATAAGAAAGAATTCAATTTTTTCTACCTTTGTTTTCTTACATTGATTTAAAAGGAATATTCAAAAGAGATGAGTTTACAAATGAGGAGTGGTGATGAGTAAGCCTGATGAAAATTGCATCTTTTTTTGCAAATTCTATCATTACTAAATTATTATGGAAATTGTGCACCACACATGCATGTTTTATATTTACTTTTTAGTATATTTATTTTTTTTTTTATATTTAGTAGAAGGATATAAAGCATTCATTTTGATTGACCTGAACCACTCAGAAGCTCTAGGCACTCATGTCAATGGAAACTACACCATAACATTTCATTTATTCTTTCACAAGATGGTAGTAAACCTCAATTAAAAAAAAATAAAAAATAAGTAGACATTTTTATAATAGTCTATTATCTAATAGTCTTTAATAGTTTATTGACAAGTTAATGTTGCAGCAAAAAATGATACCAAAGAAGAGACTCTCAACCCACTGAATCCAGTAATGCAGTACTCCAATATTAAGGGGTTCTTCCTCATAATGCTTATGGTTCAGAAATCTTATAAGAGTTAGGCTTAGCAAAATACTCACTTTGAACAAGCACTGTCATTTTCTATTCATATTATAGATGGGATGACTCTGAGATCTAAACCCCGTCCCCTTTATCTTGCTTGACGGTAGCTCTAAGGTCCTGCAGGCTCATCTCTATGGAGCTGGGCAGAAGCAGAAATGTTAGCAATTCACTAACTGGCCTTTGCATTTTAATGACCTTAAGTAAAGCATTAGGCTAGAATTTGCATTATAGAGGCTTTATCCTCTCTATCCTGTATTTATTCAGCAGCATAATTACAAGTAATGTTGAGAAAATTACTTAATTAGGCATTTTTTGATGTGCTGAGGTATGTAAGTTTTATACGTAATGTGACTCTTTCCTTTAGAGCTGTCCTTCCCCTTGTCCCCACAATAAAGCTACTAAACACAATAAAGTATGTCATTAAACCAGGATGTGTAATCTGACTTCACTGACTTTTTGGGAATCATTCAGCAAGAGGTGTGGAAATCAGTGTTTGCTGAGGGAAGCGCAGCTGGTATATTGCCCCCCAAAAATATCAAGGTTCCTTGTGGAAGGAATGTTAATGTATGAGGTGATTGGAGGCAGCTCTTTGAAAGGATGGTGGACAGGACAATAGCAATGAGTCAAATGAGAAGCACTAAACATTACTCTGAAAACTTCAGAGAACCTACTTTTCTCCTTACATCTGCATGAACAGTGGTAAAATATTTCTATGTGAAATTTTTTTTCAGTCTTCTCAATATGGAGTATATGTCAAAACTAAGGGGTTTTTTTGGTAGTTTAATAGTCTTAATTATAGTCTAAAATGACTGACTCTTTTATTAACTGTCAGCAAACCAGCTCAAATATATCTACACTATATTTAAAACCATTGTTTAAACTTTGGTACATATCATCCCTCCATAGAATCATGTAATCATTTAGTTTGGAAAAGACCTCTAAGGTCATTGAGTCCAGCAGTTAATCCAGCATTTACAGCTCATATTCAGAGGGCTGTGGACCAGCACCTCCAGGTTCTTTTCCCACCAGCAGCTTTTTCCCTTCCAGCCAGCCCCAAGCCTGTAGCATCGAACCAAGCAGATACTCCTGCAGTTCATAGAGAAACAGCAATGAAGGAAAATTTCTCCCTGAAAATCTCAAATCAGTGCAAGAGTCATCTACAGAGAAAGCTGTTAGAGGGCAAACTACAAACATAATTTCCAAAGTGTCTTTCACCTGTGCTACTGTGTGTGGCTAAGAGTCAGGAATGAAAGAGAAGGAAGAAAAAAAAATTAAAGAAATTTTGGTCATTTTGGATTTTTGGGAAAGAGGAGGTGGGGAAAAATCATGTTGGTTTAATGTTTGTTTTTGTTCTTACTACTAGAATCTATTTTAAGAGGGAATAAATTAAGTTAATTTTCCTCCAGTCAGATCTATTTTAGCCCACGCTTAGTCACCACAGAAACAAATGTTTGTTTCACAGAAAATAAAGCCCATTAGGTGAACATCTGACTGGTAGGAAAGCTATATTCTGCAATTAGGTATTTCTTATTTACTGTCAAACTGCAAGATTATTCTTTTGTCCTTCAGCTTACAAAATTTAATTAGAAACTTGAAAAAAAAAAAAAGGATTTTATCAATTTTGGTGCTAGGGGAGATTTGAAAGCAGTTCAGTTAATAGGTTTAAGTCAAATAGATATCAACAACTCAGTCCAATATCCAAGAGATTATATTTGACAAGGAAAAATCCCAATTTTTTTTTTCAATAGCTGTGTGAAGAAATGGAAGAAGCAACATTAGTGAGCAAGCAGTAGAAATGAGCAAAGGAGCTGCAAGTTACAATGAATAATAAGTCAAATGCATTTCACACTGTTGTGTGTACAACATGTACAATAGATGTATTGTCTGAATACAAAATTAATTGATTTTTCCATCTCGCATGGAAAATGGTAAGTCATCTTCTCCAATCATGTATTTAATTTTGGGATACACAGAGAGAATATAAACCACTTGGCTAGAACCCAGCAAGAGAAAGAAAATTAACAGAAATCTAGAAAACATGTTGTACAAAATGGATTAGAGAACTAAGGATATTTAGTTTAAAGAAAGAAAAATGCTAGATGTAAAGGCCTGAAGCACAGAGGAAGAGAATATTCTGTTCTTCAAACCAGTGGTAGACTGCACAAAGAATACATTAACTTAGGGAGAGAAGGAAAGAGTTTTTCAGGAAATATGAGGTATTAATGGGTTAGATAATTTGGGAAACTGTCAAATTTCTGTCACAGAAAATCTTTAGAAACTGGCTAGACAAGTACACGTACTGTGATTTTTACCTTCAGGCAGGAGAAGAAGGGAAATAGACAGCTAAGGACTTTTTTCAGATTTTTTAAGTTTTATTCCTTTGTTTTGTTTTGTTGTTTCTTTTTTTGTGTTGCAAAGATCATTACCCTTGTGAAATATTCAGAATAGTTTGAAATAATGTTACAAAAATATTTCATTTTTTCTATCATAAAGCTGTCAAATCATAAATAGTCTCCTCATAAAATTTCTGAGATACTTGGAAGTACCAATTTCAGTGAAATAAACGTAGACTGTGTTTATTTTTAGAGTTTTCAAATACTGTTTCCTTTCTGGTGAATACTTTCATTCATTGCCAAAGTTTTCAAAATATCAGGGAGACTGAATAAGCATTAACAGTCTTTGACATCAGCAAGATCTGGATGCTGTCCAGTCTTTCACCTCCGTTGAAAGTGATATGCAAACTTTTTATGACTTTCCTTTTTAATTTTTTATTTTTTTTTTTTCAATCTATCTCACTGTTTGACAGAAAGTAGATGAGTTCTTCTGGACAGCTATTAGTCCAGAATAGTAGGATGACATTTCTTTGGAAAATTGTGACTAGTGCCATCCTTAGAGCACAGCAATAAGTGTATAATTACTTTTGAATGAACTAGAAGAGACCTTTTGGAAATGATTAACGATATTCTTTAAGCAGGCAACACAAATTATTTATAAATATAAATGGAATCCTAGAGAGGTTTGGAACCAATTACTAATAAATTTTATGGTGTAAATCAGCTGGTGCTAGTAAATTCTCTATTTATTCTATGGCCAAATAAAAACTGAATCATCATGTTTACACCATGCATGCCAATAACAACTTCAAAAAATAAGATTTTGTAGTGGTATATTTTTCGGGCTAAATATTTATGTTGAGTTTTCCTGGAAATAACAACATCTGAAACTATAAAGTTTCTGTGTGAGGTCTAAACACACCAAAATTGCTAATCCAAAACTTCTGGTTTTATTATGTGCCATTTACCCATATATTTAGAAGGGGAAAAAGTGCAATAGAAGTGATATTTCCTTGTTTAACAGATGACTATAACCAGAATTATATAAAAAATATTTTTTATATTAAATGAACACTGTACTTTATCACTTCAAGAAAAAAAAACAAAATACAAACCCCAAAGGATGTTTTCTCTTTAGGAAAAACACACTGATTGTTTTTGTACTAAAATTGATTAACAAGAATTATTCAAGCAGAAATGAAATAGCAAATTAAACAGTAAGCTTAAAAGGCTATAATAAAAAACATTAGACATAATTTCCATTTTTCTATTTTTGAACAGAATAAGGAGAGAAAAAACATCATTGACTTGAGTGCTTGTAAGGATTTTTAGTGTTGGTTCATGAAAAGTCACTGCTGTAAATACTGGTCTACTACTCACTTGTGAAAATCCCTTTTCCGAAAAAGGTTAAAGGCAAATTAGGCAAAGAAAAACATTAAGGAAAAAGTTTGCTTCGTAGTAAATCAGGGAAAAAATTGATTTCACGATTTTTTTTAGTATTATTCTTTGGTATTTCTGGAGGATTTTGTCATTAATATATGATGTTACTTTTTTAGTTTTTAATTAGTGACTGTTGGGTGAAACATGAAAAATTTCTAAATTCACTGAAATTTTTCACACTGCTAAAAAAAGGGAACTAATAGAATTATATTGTGTCTTAGACACATTTTAACACACAGTATTAAATAGAATATTTGTGGGATCAATATTAAGTCTTTTTCTCTTTTCTTGGTTATGTAAGAAGTCAGACAGAGAAGGGACAAAAAAATAGTTTTCCCATCCCCAGTCTGATGTCCCCCCATTCACTGTAACCCTTCGTGCCCAACCCGTGAGGCAGTTGATCATCCATCACATGATGTGTTTATCCACATGAATGATGGACATTTTTTTCCAGAAGTATCCTGTGAAAGGGTATGAAAAGCTCTACTGAAATCCCAACAAATTACATCAGCTGGCTTCCCTTGATCAGCTAGGTGGGCTACCTTGTCATAAAAGGAGATCAGGTTTGATAAGCAGGATGCTTCTCTCATGAAGCTGTTCTGGCTGTAACCAATGACTGCATTGTCTTTCAGGTGTGTTTTTAACATCTTCCAAAATGTTCTTCACCATAACTTTATCAGACACTAAAGTGAGACTGACAGGCCTGTAGTGGAAGGGTGGTTCTTCTTGCCCTTCCTGAAAATCAGGGCAATATTCACCAGCTTCCCTTCAGCTGGGACCTCTCCAGATCCCAAGACTGCCCCAAAATCATCAAGACATCTTTTGCCATGACATCATCTGGCCTTTTGAAGACTCTTGGATGGATCCCACCAGGCCCCACAGATTTTTAGGGATCCAGCTTGCACAAATTCAAGATTGACTGGGAGTTGACTATTCTTGCACTCAGGGTCCTCCAGCTCAGGACACTGATACTCCCTTGGTCAATAATCCATGTTGAAGACAGAGACAAAGAATGCATTCAACACCTCTGCTCTCTGTGTGATGGCCATCCTCATCCCATAAGGGGTCAATGTTATTTCTACGCTGCCTTTTGCCATTAAGAGATCTGGAACAACTTTTTTTACTCTCTCTTGCAGTTCTGGCCAGCTTCTGCTCCAGATGAGCTTTGGCCACATGACTTTTTCCCCTACAGCAGCAAGCAACGTGTCTGTATTGTTCCCATGTCACCTGACCTTGCTTCCACTGGGCATACACCATCCTTTTTGTCTTAATTCTGAGAGAAGTTCCCTGTTCAGCCAAGCTGGCCTTTTGCCTTGCCTACTTGACTTCTGACATTGGGGAATTGCCTGCTTCTGTGCCCTTCAGAAGTGATGTTTAAGAAGTGACCATCACTGATTGACCCTAACACCTGCAAAAGCATTTTCCCAGGGATCTTTGCTTATTCCCTGTGCAGACTGAAGTCTGTTCTCCTCACAGCCAGAGCTGAGGTTTTGTTGGTACTTTTCATCCTGTGAAAAGAGATTTTTAAACTCTATTGTTTAATGATTGCTGTGGCTGAGTTGGCTGCCAATCTCCACATGGCTTCCAAGATCCTCTCTTTTGTAAAGCAGTAGATCAAGGTGGGCATGTTTCCAAGTTGACTCCCTTAGGGTCTGTTCCATAAAGTTTTTATCCAGATTCTTTTTTAATCTTCTTGCCTGGGTTCTGGATACCAGGGAAGAGGTGCCCCTAAAGACCTCTCTTCTTCAGGATGAAAAGGCCTTTCTTCAGTCCTTCCTCTCAGGTCAAGTTCCCAGAACTCTGAGCATCTTCATGGCCCTCATTTGGACCTTCACTCTGTTCACATCTTTTTTTGAATTGTGGAGGTCAGAAGTGGTCACAATACTCCAGGTGTAGCCTGACAAGTGCTGCATAGGGTGGGATGACCATGCCTCTATCTTTGCTCATAATGGCCCCTTGGATGCAGTTCTGGATCTAATTTGCCTTGGTTTCTGCAGCTGAACACAGTGCTCTTCTTCAGCTTGTTGTCCACTACAGCCCCCATGAAATGGATTATCATCTTAACACATATATGTAGCCTACAGCTTTAGGTGGGTTATCATGCATGACCCAAATGATTTTTCAATGCATTTACTAGTGCTTGCAATTCAAAATTTGTCGAATAAGAGAGCAGGTTATGTCTGAGTTTCGATTGTAAATATATTCATTCTATTCAATAAATCATCCAATAAGCTTTGGTGTTTTAGAAAACTCTGTGAAGGTATTTCTACATAGAGATATTAAAAAATTATTATAAGTACATAAATACTGTAATATCCTTTTCCTTCCTCAAGGGCTTCCCAAGTGCTGTATTTAGCTTGAGAAAATATTACCTTTTGTATTTAGCTTAAGAAAATATTGCCTCTTGTCTCCTATTTTCTTGCTGTTGAAAACAGAAACATAAATGAATCATGTGAGGAAAACAAGTTTCTGTGATTAAATTTTATCTATTCAGTCAAAGCAGGAGGCTTTACCATTTGATGAAATTACTGTCAGGGCTGAAGTCACACTGTTTTTGAACTGTATAACTAGAATGATGAATTATGTTCTACCCTCAGATGCACACACCCAGCAGAGTCTCTCTTCTGGTTGTGCCTGGCTAAACTAGGGATGTTAAAATATTTGTCTAGGAATACTAGAAATAGCAAGACAGAACATTGGAAACAAAAACTTGCAAACCAAACTTCATTGGCTTTAAATGCTTTAACAGGCAAAACATGACAGAATGAAAAATTTGGGTTGGTACAAAGAAATGCCTATCTTTGTCAGAAAAGACACATTTCTGTCCAGTACTCCAACAGTGACAACAGGAGATTCTTTCTGGAGATTGTGTGAAAGACCTGTTGCTTTGTGCAGTCAACACCCTCCATTCCCAAGAACATCCACAATTGATAGCAATGATCAATCTCAGTCCATTTCCTCTGAGTCAGCAGAAGCTGGGCATATTCTTCACAGCAGAAAGAGATGAAATTTCACTTCCACAAACCCACCCCACCAAGCCATCAAGCCACCTGCTTGACATCTCAGAAGAAACATGCAAGTCCCTCTGCTTATTTACCACAAGGGAATGTAGACCCATTGGCTCTTGGCTATCTTAGAGAAGGTCTATAAGAGTAAAACAGTTATATTCGCACTCTGTGGCTTTCATGACTTTTAGATTTTATTTATATTCTACATATTCTATATATTATATGTATTCTATATTTCTATTTCTATAATCTATGAGGTTCCTGACTGGGACTGTTATCTGACTCTAAGATGCTGCAAAATAAATTGTTTAAAAACAAATTTAAAGTTATTATAAAGTTATACAAATGATAAATAAAATCTTGGTATTTAGAAGAACTAAAGAATATTTTTTTAAAAGGAGACTTAGAAAAAGGTATTTCAAAAGTTCTGAAAATTATATATTGTCTTTGTATTAATAAATAATAGACTTATTAAAAAAAAAGTTTCTAATGTTTCTAATGTTTCCAATGCTGATATGACATTGAAAAGAATGATAGCATAACAGCCTTGTGCCAAAACGCCTAGATACAATCTCAATTTCTTAACTAAAATCTAAATATGACATACTACATTACACTCTTACATAGTAAAGAACAATAATTGTATTATTGCAAAGTAAACAAGTTAAGAAATCAATTATTAGTTTCTTTCTATGCCTGATCTGAACTCCTTAAAAAGAGGTACAAGATTTACAATTACAGTCCCCTATGGACAATTTTTCCTACTGAATGAATATAGTACTATTTGTGCACCCATTATATAACACACTTGTTGTCTCCACAGGTTGCAGCTGTGGGTTCCAGAAAGTTAAAAATGTGCTTCATTTATGACAAAGTATTTGGAAATGTCTAGAAGTTAAGCCAGCTTTTCTGCAACAAATTTATTTTAAAATTTGACAAATGGTATCATGATCAGTGTTGATGAAGTTGTGAAGGTTGTTAAGCATTCTGTGCTGCTTCCTAGCACAGGAAATGATCTCAGAGTGTTTAGCTCCCAAAGGAATCTTTATCTGAGACCTTCATCTTCCAGTTTGTTTTCCAGCTACTTAGGAAAAAATTACCTTTTGCCATAAACAATGAAAATTTTCCTGTCTCTTAGACCCCTTCTCTATTGGATAATTCTTGTGCATATTTCTGTCTCTTAGATTTTATTTTTCTTTTTCTGCCACTGTCACAAATATCTATATTTATCTTCTTCCTCATAATTTATTAGAAAATTTTCCAGTATTTCAGCACAGTTTTTTATTTTGCATATCAACTTTTCAACACTCTTACTCTCTGCTTCCCCTAGTAAACCCATTCTGTTTTAAGTACCAATTTCCCTTACACCCAATTGCCTATCTTCACATACATCACATGATACACTAATTTTTGGCCATTTAATTGCCAGGATTTATTCAGGCCAGACAGACATCTCAGGGAAAATCCTGAAATGTCCTCTAGATCTGCAGCTACAAAATGACAAATCTCTAATATTCATGGTATGACATTTATCAGGGAGGGGGTAATTTATGTTAAATTCATATTCTTATGGATTTGACTAAAATCCTGCTGTTCATCTTCTCAGATTTCTGCTTCCATTTTTGTTTTTTTATTTGTCAAGTTTTAAGATACATATGCCCTGAAATATAACTTCAGTCTTGGTATTCATTATGTGTGCCACAACAGATTTATTTTATTGCATTCAACAGAGGAACATAGTTTTACTATAGAAATCTGCACCACATTTGTGATCATTCTTCTGGTACTCCTACTGCAACAAAACCATACACTGATTATATGGATCCAAACTCATCATCCCAGCCTTCTCAGAACTTTTCTTTTTCTTTTGCTTACCATTACTTCTACTATCTGTGCTATCTATTCTACTATCATTACTTGTGCTACTAGAGGCACAGGGTGGTCTTCTGCAGATTTGTGTGGTATTCCTGGCTCAAGCCAGTTGTTTAAAACTCTTTCAAGAACAAGTACTCTGTTATATTCAGTGTCAAAAGTTTTGCAACTGCAAAACAATATAATTCTTATATTGACCAATGTCTCAATACTGTCAAGTAATACAGAGAACTGAAACTGTATGGCATGGTATAGCACATTTCCCAAGATAACAACAATTTCCCTCATTCTATCATGAAAACTTACTCACCCATGGAACCACTCCTTTTTTGGCATGCATTTAAATAATAGCTGCACCATACCCTTTAAGGGGGAAAATGCTGAACTAGTATAGAAAACCTTGAAGACAAATTTATTATACATAACATAGAAGATGAAAAAGAGGAGGGAAAACATCCTTAGAGGAACATGTTCATACAGCCCTACAACACTTACTAATGTCTTCAAATTGGCTATTGAAAATGTTGAGAAAATTTTTGACAGTGATGATGTTCTGTACTTTCCAAAATCAGTAACAAAGTCAGTTTATGCAGAAGAAAAAAATCCAAAATATTCAATCTCCCCAACCAACCAAAAATAAACTTCAAACCCCTCCCCACAAAGTTTCTGTAGTAATTAAAATAAAAAAAAACCAAACACCTTGTCTGAAGGGATTCCAGCAATAATTTTTCAGAAAGAGTCAGGGAACTTATAAAAATCTTCTAGAGAGGAAAAAAAAAAAAAGTTAAACATTTGGTGGCCACCTATGAACAGTTGAAAATAAGAAACAGTGATTACTGCATTAACTCAAAATGCTATAGAAGGAATGACACATACTTCTAATTCTCTGTATGGAAAGAAATTGGTTATTTACCAGCTTGTACTTAGGAGACTACTTATAGAAGATTTTTGTCATCATATCTCTTAATTTCAAATTTACCAGACAAACATGATGGCAGGTCATTATGATGATAAGGAAAATCTAAGTTTTCAAAGAAAAAATCCCCCAAAATAATGCAGTAATACATTTAGCTCACAAAATGTGGAGGAAAACACACAGTTATATGCAGAACTGAAATACTCAGATGTAAATTACATTATGATTTCCTTGAGGAGAATAAGTCTATCTGCAATGGTAATTTAGACACAATAGGTGTCTAAACGTAGATATTTAAACTATTTTCATGTCTGAAGCTAGATGAGAAAAATGTCAAAACAACCTAATCTGAATGCATATATCTTATCTATGGTGCTAAAAAGCTAAATAAAAAGAACATTTATATTAACAGGCATATTAAATCACATAATTTGCAGAAAAAGAAATAACTCATTTGGAGTATACAATAAAAGTAATGAAAATTTACCCTATTCTGTGAGTATTCCTGCTCCTTGCAAACAAGGAAGTCTAGACTTTTCCTTTTAGATTGTTCCACTGAATTCGAAATGTGATTGTAATTAGCTTTCAAAAAACATCATTCATTAAATTAAATTCTTAACTTTTCTTTTCATGGATTTGTTTTGTTCTGCTTTGGTTTTCACATGTTAAAAACTATGTCCAGTATTAGGAAGTTGTCCTATACTACTTTTGCATCTGTTCTTCCACCTCAGCAGGACATCAGGACACACTAGACCAGCAGAAGTTTCTCAGTCTTTGAAATCTCATGTTCTTTATGTGAGGAGATGGCAGCTGGAGTGCATTACACTCTGCCTGGGGATGGATGGTCTGATAGAAGTTATGGGTAAAACTTAAAGAAAAGACAGGAAAAGGTGACATTATAGTGGGTGTTTGTTATAGGCCACATAGGAATAAAAAAGGGTGGATGAGGCCCTTTACAGACAGAGAGAAGCAGCCTCATGTTCATGAACTCTAGTCCTGCTCTCTGTTTGGAGAGACAGCACAGCTGGGTTGTGAGAACAGGTAAAGAGTGAAAAAATTTTGGAATATTTTATTTCTTGATACTTTCATGAATGCAGTGTTTTTAAAACCTGAACTTAAAAATTAGCGTTTCTTTTTTGCATACATTGAAAATGTAATGAAAAGCAATTTTGGTTAAGACATGATCAATTGTTTCACTTATAAGCATAATCAGTATGAGTAGAATAAATTTTAAAAAAAAATTAAAAATTAAAAAGTGAACATAAATTGGAGTTCCTTTGGAATTCTTTTTGTCTGTTGAAAGACATCTTATTTTATATGTCTAAGACCCAAAGGTCAGTCATGATAAAAAGCATGAAAACCATTGTATTAATTCAAATTACCAGGTAAATGAACAATACCTGTAATGGCAGAATCAGTCATAATTGTTAGTGAGGTACTCTCAAATTTGATTGCTACAAGCTTTGTATACTTTTATATATCACTAACAAGACAATCTCAAAATAGTTGGGTTTTTTGCAAATTTTCTTCAGTAACCAAATATGCATTCAAAAAATGAAGAAAGGGAGGGAAGAAGGAAGGGAGTTAATGCTAAATTCACACAAATTGAAAAAATAATTCTCTCACATCTGGGCACATTAAAAAGGGCTGACAATTGTGAATAGAAAAAAAAGTACAGATGCTGTGGACAAACATGCAAGTATAGACTGGTTGCTCACTTGAAATGGGTTGTCTGAGCTCCCCTTTCTTCTCCTTTTCACTAATACTTTTATTCACCTATATCTCTGTGCTGTTTTCACTTGCTTCCCTACTGCTGCATTTTGATCTTTGCTTCCTGTCTCACTCCCCTGCTGTTGTTCTCAACAGTTTTCTGCTTTTTTGAAGAGTGGTGAAAATTGCAAGATTCCAGGCCTCTGAAGAACAAAGAGAATTTCAGAAATCAAGAAATCTTGTAAATTGTGCTTGGCTGCTGGTGCATGCAATACTATTAAACATCAAGGATGACTAATCTTGGGGGGAAAAAAAAAAAAAAAAGGTGTATATAAAAGGTCTTGTGCTGCATTTGTGTGCATGGAATAACTTCAGACTGGCATTCATCAGTGCATGCATTCCTGGCACAGCTTGTTTGTCTTTAATTTTGCAGAACAAAAGCAATTTTTTGTCTCCCAATGACAAAATTTCTGTAAGTAAGGCTTTTTTGTTTACAGTATTCAAATAATTATTATTTTCCTTTTTCCTTTCCCAATTTCTACATTAGGAACATTACGTGAGCAGAGGATGGTGTTGTCATGATTTCCTTGTATAATCCCTCTGCCTTGAGTAACATAATGATTCCATTTTTTCTAGAAGCTTGTCAAGCATGTCAAAACACACATCTACTCTTTGGTATATGTCAATTTGTGCATATTTGGCATTGTGTGGTCCATAATACTCAAACCAGATGGACATCAATAAATTTAACACATGCACATGAGAAAGGAATTCATGGAATGGTGGCACAACTGCTCATAAAATCAGTAAGCTCTTTTAATGTCATCTTTATCTAATGCATGGCCAATATGGTCTTGGGATGCCAGTGAAAACTAAGCAAAATTTTTCCTCGTAAATATGAAACAAGAAATATGTCAATAGTTATCAGATATAGAAACATTCTTAATAATATCAGAAATTAATTACCTTACAGCAGTTCAAGCCTCCAGCATACTTTAAAATTCTTTATTCTCACACAGAAGTGAATCAAAAACAAGTTGTATGAGTGCAGCTTTCTATTATCTATTATATATGCAGATAATATTCTATTATCTGCACATATAATTTTCTATTTTTAACAGTGTGCTTTTCAGGGCTGTGAGTGTACTAATAGGCCTTGTCTGCCACAATCTGTCTCACTAGCAGCCTCAGAACTCCATCTAAACTCAGGTCATTTAAACTACAGAATTTCCATGAGACATGCTGTAGATTTTTTCTGTACCCAACTGTTCTGTTTTCCAAATTAGAAGTTAAAATTAGGGTGCTTATGGGTTTTAAACTGCTTGACAGGAAAAAGAAAGAAGTACAGTTCAATGCTTAGCATATAACTCTGGTCCAATTTAGGTAGAATTTCAAAAGAGAGATACAAAACTGTCTAGAAATAGAAGAGTTTGAGGCTACCTAAGCCAACCTAACAACTCTTCCTCATCAGCTCTAAAGCTGTAGCTATATCTATTCTATTCTATATATTCAAAAATAGTACATTTCAAACTATATTAGCTAATATGTTCTGATAGTCTGTCTAGAGTTTTCACAGATTCTCTCCTTATTAGGTATATCTGCATCAGTAGAATTCTTTGGTTAAAAGAATCACAAATCTGATAACAGACAGGATGTTGGGAACCTTCTCCAGACTCTTAGACTTTTGCACCTGAGTTTATCACTCTTAGTAAAAATAAATAATAGTTTCTGAATGTGAAGTCAAGCTTCTTAAAATGGAGTATATGCTTCCAGTAGAGGTCAGAACAAGTATCCAATGTTAACTGTCACATCATTCCTTGCTCATGATCCTGAAGCACAAAAAAAAGGTGTTTTGCCATTCAAAAAATAAAATTTGCACTAGGTTCCTGTTAACAATTAATTGCTACTCCTGTATCTGTGATCTATTTACTGTAGTAATCTCTTTTGTCTTCCTGGGCTTTTAATGTGAAGGATAATTTAAGGAATTGAGATTAAGATGGGAGCAAATATCCCTGCTATCTCCTACTGTTTTTGAATACAAATGCCATTCTTTATTCAGGACAGTTTTCTGGAGTTTTTAATACCAAGTCAGGACATTTGGAATATTATGTAATATTTATTGAAAATAGGACTCAAAATGGAACGAAGTTTCGACAGTGATGCAGCTATGCTGCAAAGATTTTGTTTTCAGTGATGTACTTAGAGAAGTGCTTTAGCCTCACCAGGGGTGAAATATTCCATCTGTAGAAGTAAGACTGATATGCATTTTATTGGTAACCACAGTTAGTTAATGCTAGATTTTTCTAAAGTCAACACTGAGGCTAACAATTAAAATGGAAGTGTTGAATTAAGCATTGGATAATTCTCTGTTGATGAAATTATTCCATTTTTTTCATTAATGAAGTTGATTTCTAATTGACTTTTTTTTTTTAAATTCAAATAAGAGCAGATTCTACATTCTCAAATAGCTCATGTTGCTGAAAGCTTATAAAGCTATGGCTCCTCTGTCTCTTCCCCTGCTGTGCTTGACTTCTTAATGCTTTTGATCTTGCATGGGATTTTAGAGCACAGAAAAGGAGTTAGAAAGTTATTTCACTGTTTACAGCATAATACTTCTACTTCACCACGGTGGTTTGATGTAAAGGGCTCATAGAAGGGGTGTCCCCTTGTCCCAGTTCAGTGGATAAAGAGATTTGTTTAATTCTACAGTTTGTTGAATTCTGTCCCTTCTATACTTGCTAAAACATTTCTAGAAGCACTCTGAAACCTAATTCCCTCAGGTTCTGGAATCATTAATGGTAAGGCATTTTGTAAACTGCCAACCTACATCCTGAGCTATGTCTGACTACAAATCCCATCCACTGTTGTATCAAGCAACATCAGAAAACTTTAAAGATTTTCAACTTATAGCATCTGTGGGGAGTGCTATAAATCCAGGACATCCCAGGAATCTGCAATCCAAGTGTTCCTACAGCCATGCTCAAGAATGCCAACCGTGAAGTCATGCAGGAATGCTAATGTTCTGGCCTGGAGGCTTCCCTAGGCATCGCTTTATGCATCTTTTACTCTGTCCTCTTGGAAGAAGTGAATTCTTGCTGTGAGTTGTTAAATGTTGGATTCAACTTAGAATTACAACCAGCAGAACTGTCATTCTGACTAAAAGTTGTGCACTGAACAATTTTCCTGCTGTACCTACATTAGTTACAGTTTTGAAATTTATAGGAACACCATAGTTTTAATATTTATAAATTCTTCTCTGATTTCCCTCTTTGAGAAATTTCTTTAAAGCTCACTAAGGGATATAATCAATTCACCTTGTGGGAGAAAGTTCAGAAGGGGAAAGGAGAAGACAACTCCAAGTATATTATAGATTCAAGTCTACTATTTATGCATATAGTGAATTTATATTCTTCCAAAGCACTTAACTGCAACCATGTGTAATTCACATAATGGAGTCTATAGGTTCAGAAGTATAAAATCAGTGTGGGTATTGGAAAAAATATTTATAAATTGCACAGCATATCCCATTAAGTGTGTACTGCGTAGAATGTTGAATTCAGCTTGTTAATGGTTTTAATTTCTTGCTCTTATTTAATTTACCCTTTGACAATTTTTTTGTGTAGACCTTTCGAGATTCTCACAGGGAAGATCTTTTTAATGTATTTATTTTAATTGTAAACAGTGTGGAATTATGCCTACTGCAATATCCTTCCTGCAGTTGCATCAGACAAACAGCTGATCTGAATCCCTAATCACATTCTCTGTGAGGGACTGGAAAAGTCTACATTTTCAGGTCACCCAAAAAGCTAGTTGTATAAATATTCCATCTCCCTGATACAGCAACTTGTATTTGTAGGAATACGGCCTGTGAGCTATTTTCCTCTGTTCTTTGTGATGCTTTGCAAGTATGTCTTTGTCTTTATAAAGATTTTAGTATGTTGATCACCTTTTTTTTAGAAGAATTTTGTACAGTGGGAAGTTAATATTTTTTTTAAATCTTTCTACTGACATATAAAACACTTGTTTTGTTGCATTCACTTTCTGTAGGTGCTAAGGATAAAAATGGATTCTATGGAGTAAGCTGAATGAGATTATGATTAAGAAAGGAAATGTCTTGAGCCAGGAGCAGGACACTCAGCAAAAATCCAGCAAAACCTAATAATCCTGAAGATGAACAGAAAACAGGCTCCATTTGAAGCTAAAGGGGTATGTAGGGAAGAAAACATTGGTCAATATTGTGACAAGCTGAGGGGCATATGTATAAAAGTGTACTGAAGACTCAGAAAATGACATTCTGGAGGGATGGGTTCAGTTCGCAAATAATAGGTTAAGGAATTTCACTGCAGTCAATTAAAAAAAAAAAAAAAAGGAAACAACAACACAATAAAAAAACCCAACCCCCCCCCAAAAAAAACCAAACAAACAAACCCACAAACAAACACTTAAAAAAACTCCGAAAAATACCTTTTGAACAGTTTGAACAGCCTGAAGCAGAGAAACAGTGGCAGAGCTGGGTACTATACTGAGTTTTCTTGTAGCTTAGGATTTGATTCAAGCACTGAAAGAAGCTGGTGCACAGAGCAATGGAATCATAGAATGGTTTGTGTTGGAAGATACCTTATAGATTCCCATCCCTCTGCCATTGTCAGAGACACTTTTCATTACACCAGGTTGCTTAAAACCCCATCCAGCCTGGCCTTGAAGACTTCCAAGGATGGGGCATTCACAGTTCTCTGGGAAACTTGTTTCTGTGTCTCACCACCATGAAACAAGTATAATGTAAAAAATATACTAAGGTAAACCATCTTGTAATTTAAAGGCAAATAAACTTTTTAAAAGAAGTATATTTATTTTGTTTGACACTTCTTGTTTTAGCCAAGGTCTTTGTTATGATACTGGGACTTCGTTCACTTACATGTATTGTCCAATCCATTCAAATCATACACTGTTATGCTGAGGATCATACTTGGTTTACAAAGTACCAGAAAAAAATTCTCCTTAATTGTCAGTACTGTGCTGTAGAGGCAAATCTATCTCTGTCCTATACAATCTTTTCTTTCCAGTTCTCAGGATATGGATTCTCATTGAACAAGTAGTTTAGATCTTATTTGTATTAGCTAATGTCACTAAAATTTACTCTGGCATGTCAAACATAAGTTTGAAAAAATTATGGTGTAAGACTTTGAAGTATATATGCTGTATTACTTAAAACTCACATTTGAAAAAAAAAAAAACAAAAACAAAAACAAAATGAAAGAAAAAATCCCCCCAAAAAACCCAAAAACTAAAAGCACAACAAACACAAACAAACAAAAAACAAGGAAAAATCCCCCCCCAAAATAATCAGAAATTTAGAACCTAAACTTCATGTCAGGGGGTTAATAATTTTAGGAAATTACCTCTCTATTTATTACTTTTTACATTTTATTTATTTAATATCTCTTGGTCAATAGTTCTAAAATACTTCTTAGAAACCAAAGGTTTGTCTTTCTTTAATCATTGAAAGCAAAGAGATAAGTATCACTGCACTGAGCAAGGCCAGATTACACAGCCAGAGGAGGAGATAGTGCCACTGCTTGATGAAGCACAGGGAACACCGATCATTCCGACCATCTCGTTTCGATAGCTAGTGGTTGCTATTGTGTGTTTGATGATGAATGCATTTTCAGGCTGATCATTTGAAGCTGCTGAAAGTAAAGACATTGGCCATTTTTATGCTTATGTGGTCTTAGACAAAACTCCCTCTGTTGTTTGCTTGACAGAGGAGAATACAGCTCATCTTACTGTAGAAAGCCTGGGACCAGCCTTTCAACATCAAGCCTTTTTGTCAGACAATACCTTTCCCGTGATCAAAGCATACAAGGGATGTGGTAGTCACATCCAAGTTCATGTTCACACTTCTGTGCAGACAATGGAAAGGAAAAGAGAGAAACGTATTTAGCTCAAAGAAACAATTTAATTTGTTCTAGAAATCTGAACTTTCTTAAAGAATGCATTTTCTGATCAAACATACTAGCAACAGCTAGTAATTGTTTAAATTCCTATTGTCCACAAACAATTTTTTTTTGAGGCTTTCTTTCATGTTTAACTCACAGTGTTTCATGCATTCCTTTTCCATAGATTCTTTTTTCTTTCCTTTTTTCCTCTATAACCCTTTATTGACTAAATATAACTAGATATGCAGTCACTGAGTCACAGTCACATTTTTGAATGTGATTATTGATGATTAACAATTATCTTAAACCTCTTTTATTTTCCCATATTTTGGCCAATATGTTTTGGACTACAATGATTCCTCAGCTGTATTTAAAAAGACCTGAAAAATTAGTAAATTAACTTTTTATTTTGGAGAACCACATATTTGCAGCTACTGAAAACTGGTCTTTAAAAGCAAAGAATGCAAAAACTACTTCTGTATAAACCAGTTAAACATGTATAGTTTAACAACATCATCAACAGTTAATGGTGATTGTATCTATAATTGCATTTGTTTGCTCTCACATAATATCATAATATTAAATTGGTTTCATTAGCTTTTTATTGACTATTAGAAACTTCTTTACCAAAACTTTAGCTTGCCTGTGTGCTCAGTTAAACTAATGAATTCATGTATGAATGGATATATCATTTCATAGTTTTCAGCTTCAATCCAGGCACTGGAAAACTGCAATCATATGAAAAATTCAGACATTCTATTTTAAATAATGTATCCTTTTTAAAATAATGTATACTTGCATTACTGTTAGGATTGCAAAAGGCATTTTAATACTTTTAAGCAGATCTTATCTACAACTACTACTCTTCACAACACATAAGAGCAACCCAGCTTTCATTACATGTCAACTTCTTGTTTATGCTTTTATTGACATCACTCTTCCACAGGAAAAAAATAAAGAAAAAATCCCCCCCAAAAAAAAAAAATCCCAACCAACTAAAAAAAAACCCAAACAAAACAAACAAAAAATATTTCATAAATGGAAATTATTCAAAGAAGACTACATTATAATTTCAAAAATTACATAAAAACGAGTTATTCATACCCCTAATTGTCATGTTCTAGAGAGTGACTGTGACCTCTATATTTATTTCCTTTAAATTCCCAAGAGTTTTAAAAATTTGTTGGTTTCCCTTTTTGGGTTCCCTCTATGCTATTTATGTGGATGGTCTTATTTGGAAAAACAGAAAGAATCTGTGCAGAGGTATCCACAACCATCAGGAGTTTTCAGAAGAATTCATTCAGCTACAAGGACCCAAATCACCCAGGCAGCATCAGGTTTAGTTCATAGTACAGAAGGAAAAAGCAAACAGATATATTTTTTCATAAATGTTGGTAGTTATTCAGGAAGTTTATTCAGTTTACTCAGGAAATCAGATGCAGAATTTTCAAACTCAATTGAAATCTAACTAATAAACATTTCTGAACTAAAAAGATCAAAACCCTAAGCAAAACAAACACTAGCATTTCTTTTTCTATTAAAAGAACTGTCTATAAAAAGATTTTGTCACTTTGACCAGGAATGTAAAACCTGTCTATTGTATTGTAAACTGAAAACATAGGTAATAATTTCAAAACTTTATTTTCTTGTCTGGCTTTTACACCTTATACAAATATGTATTTTGGAGCAGTTCTGAAGCTACCAAGGTCTTGAATAATATCTATCAGCTTCCATATACAGAATTCAAGTTCTCCAATTACTATTTCATAATAAAGCTAAATATTATGGCACATTAAATTCTCCTGAAGCTGTCTTAAAGGAATACAATAAAATGTCTCCTTTAAACAAAGGTTTTCTCGAGTTAGTCATTCCTGCACTCCACAAAATATACTGGATAATTCTGTAATTGATCTGGACATGCCAAGGAAGTCCATGTATATACCATGCACACACATTTCATGGCAAATGAAAACCAAGTAAAGAAATTACTTTGCTGATACACATTCACTGTTCCCCCAACAAAGAAGAAATGTATAGTATGATTATTTAGTCATCAGATTTTTTTTACTGTGAATGTCACCAAAACAATTCCAATTTCCTTCAGAATCTCAATACAGTCTTTTATTCACCCTTGCCTTATTTGCCATCATCCTGATATACTATTTGTAATCACACTATGAAATATATTGGGAGGATAAGGTAAAATAGATTGCTACTGTTAACATTAAGAAATGAACATTAAAAAAATCTGTTTTATTGCTTTCTAATTTATTTCCAGTCATTGATTGTATTAATTATTGCATTTATTTAATAGAAAACTATTTTAAGACAAAGTTATTTACTAACAGTACATCCCATAAAATAAACAAATTAAATTCTAATTCATTACTTTACTGAAGGAAAAAGCTACCACAGATTTTCATTCTAATTCTTAGATCCAATTACATCATGAATAATTAGAACTATATTTTATTTAAAGCAGCTTACAGTAATATAAATATATTTCATACCTATACATACATTATGTATACATCTATATGTACACTTATTTACAATAAAACAGAATTAAACAAGCTATTTTCCCTATGGTGCCAATCACTTAGAATGAACTTGACAAATAGTTTATGATAAGACCTTATTATGCCCTCAGCAGCAAGCTAAGTATTACTATCCTTATATAAGATGTTCTAAATTTCCAGCTAAAGCAAGATTTAAGGTTCAGCTTTGAACCTCAGCAATTTTTTTTTCCATTTCTCTCTCCTCCCTTTGTTAAAAAGTTCTTGAAGCCAGTCTGAAACCACATTAATTTCTGCCATAGTTATATGCAGTTCCATAATGGATGGATTTCTGTCCATATAGATTATGGATTGGATGGTATGGGCCTTGCCTGCTGGGAATGGGATGGCACCTCCAGGATTGTTTTGCACTTCTTAATAGCAGAATAATACTTTCAGAACAACAAATGTGTAGATTCAGAAGAAAATCATACAATTTACTGGAACAGAGAAAACAGCTGGGACCTTTGGCAAATGTTGCTATTCTTGCCTGTCATTGAGTGTTTATTTTAAAAGCATCTGTAGCACTGCAGGCGACATTTTTTTCCTGAGTGAAGAACTCTGTGTGGTAAGTGTTGAATACCTCACAGTTCCCTCAAAAGCAGCTTGAAAATTTTCTTGTTCTTAAAACTTTTTCTTCATTGTCTAGTGAATGAGATTGGAGATAAGAATCCATAAAATATAGGACTACAAATATGCAATATGGTTTTCCGTATAGAAATGCAAATTGATTATTGCGTTGTCTAGAGTTTGGGATTGCCATGCTGATAACCAACTTTACAAATTAGTTACTATACAACTAACATATTTTTTTATTTTTTTTCTCAATAGAACTTCTGTCCCGTTGTGTTCTTTTTCATTTTCATCTGTATTATCAATTGTTAAATGAATTATGCAACACCTTAAACTACAGAGCAAAATTTCTTTGCAGCTTGGCTACAAGTTGTCAATAAATTCCTTGACTACTTTTTCCTTCATAAATTCTCATTAATTTTTGAGATATAAGCACATCATTATAAGAAAGTGGAGGAAAATACTTTGGAGGTATTGTAAGTGAAAAATATTAATTTGATGAAATACTTTCTTACAGAAGGCTTTAGACAGCAGAAAAAGGAGAAATTAGGATATTAGGTTAAATTAAGGGCAAAATGAGAATGTTGCCTCCCTCTTCCTAGATGGGTTGTTTCCATTCTATGGATCATTTCTCAGTGGGCTTGTGTATTGGCTTGTACCTTTTCACTTTAAGTGAGAACTTGAAGCAAACATTTTGAACCAAAACGTCCAATGATAATCTTTTGAATTATGCTGAAATTTAATTCATGTTTTTGTTCTATTTTTTTTCATGTTTGACTACACATTATCTTGAACAGTAAACAGGACATTCTCATGTGTCTTCATCAATTCCTAGCTGCATTAGAACTGCTAGAATTTCCAGTCTTGAATAACTTATTTATGCTTTCCAGCACTTCTAATGAATATGGTACACACCTGGGGCAAGTATACACTGTATTCCCTGATCTTTTAGTAGAAGCCTTCTGTTACAGAGCAATCACAAATTGCGTGTTTCCTCACAGTCCCTCTCCTCCCCAGTGCTCCTCTTCCAGAAAATATCCTGAGAACAAATTTTCACCATAGTTACTTAAGCACAGCGGTATTAGAATTCTGTTCCTCTTCTGGAGCAAAATAAACATTTTTCAATAACATTTTGCATGTAATAAAAGCTCATCTTTCTCAAGTTGATGGGTTTTTTGTTGTTGTTTGTGCAAAATTTTTTGGTTTGTTTTTGTTTCATTTTTGTTTTGTTTTGTTTTGTTTCTTTTTTTAAGTAGTCAACACTTTTTCTAATTTGTATGATAGTTTAGACAAAAAGCTGTAAGGAAAGTAGTTACTTCTTCTGCACCTTGTTGCTCCCTTCTTTCCAGATCAATATTTAAACAAGTACAGAAGAACAGGTATGGAAAGGTGGAAACAATCTATCTTCAAAAACCTTAATCCTGGGTAAATGAAGAACATCTGGAAATAAAACGGCTGTTTATTTTGAGGTCTGTGATATTCCTGCGTTTAAAACTAACAATATATTTGAGTGAAGGATATTTGTAGTGTCACAAAACTGTAAACTCTCCATAATTTGTGAAACTGATGCTATTACAGAAGGTTGCTGTCCCAGGAGAAGAAAAAAGCCTGAAGAAAGCAATCAGTTCTATCAGTTCTTGCTAAAGAAACATGATGTTCCAACTTCCAATATTCAAAATAATTTCAGGTAATGCAAAGTTTTGTCTCATGCCCTAGGTTTCCCTTCACTAATGTGATCCATTATTTAGGTTATGTGAACTGGTAACCCAGTAGTAAGAAATTTATTTTCTTTCTTAACTTTCTTTTCTTTCTTAACTTCCTTTTCTTTTTATTATTTTTATACTGTACTAAATTAAATCTGCCATAGGGAGCTTAACTATCCATTTGAAATCAGTAACATTAGTTACATGTCACTTCACTTGACATGGAATATAATATTGTACACTTCATGTCTATAAAATAATCTAGATGGGAAATCCAAGGTGGTCAGTCATAGTGATTTGTTAAAAGCATGAGAAAATTGCTCTTTTGGATGTATACTATTGGCTAACATTTGGAGCCCAGCAGATTGTATCAATTATAAGAAGAAACTTCCTCTAAGAAACTTTAATCTTATGCTGTCCTGCTTGTTTTAGGACAAAATTTGTTTTTATCCTGATCACTGCACAAATAAGACAATAAGTGTTTTAGAACTATCTCCACAGAAGCCCTAATCCAAAACTTCTAGAAACAGTCATACTCTTGGATTTGCCAGGTGATAGCTTTTCAGCTTTTCCCTGCCTTTGCTTCTGAGGAGGGAATTTATATTTCTCCCCCCAAATATCATATCCACTAAATAATATCTGTGCAATATTTCTACACGTATAACTCACTTTCTAATGTTGTCTCAGTCCTTTGTTTTGTTGCTGCAGACCTTACAAAAAGAACCTTTCAGAGCTATCTTAATTTAAGCATTAACAGAATGTGTATCCCCAGACCATTTTGAAGATTTTGAATAATTCAGATTCTATTTCATATCCATGGGAGTCTGTACCTTCCAAAGGGAAAGCTGTTGGAGCCATTAGGTGGCAGATAAGCAATTTTCCTTTTAAGTTCTTTTAACATGTCTAATGCAATATATATACTTGCCAGGAGAGAGCTGACATTTAATCCAGTGTAATAATAACAAAACCTTTGGAGGCCAGTCAGTCATGTCCTTCATCTAACATGAAAAATGTTTTGAATTTCTTTGCAAAAGGTCATGTTTTGAAGTAAAACTCATGTACAAAAAAAAAAGACATGGTTCCTAAATAACTGAAGAAATGATACAATGTAATAAAAATGGAGGCTGAAAAAGGTATTTCTAGGAACACTGAGATATACACATATTGAAAGAAGAAAATTCTAGGACTGGATCCAGCTATATCTTATCTACCAAGAGTTAGGAGCATGATGAGTTAAAAAAAATCTAGCAATATTGTAGTCTTCAGGCTAAAGAAATTTAAATGTAAGGGAAAATTTTGTCTATGTCAGATATTCAGAACTTAGGAGCTAGGTCACCTTGCAGAGACTTCCTCAATAGTTAGTGGACACAGAATGTTTCTACCAAGGAATTGATTTCTTTTGCTGCTTTTATCTATACTTAAAAATGTGCAACACTCTAGAATTAATTTATGAATAGACAGGCAAATTTTGTGAGCACAAGACTTGTGTGTATTTATGAAGAATTTTTATATTTCAAACAATTCATTTTTATCAGTATATTTATGACAGTATTTGTCATCAGGACAACAGATGGACAATGATGCTGATGATCTTGCAATATAAGAGAAACAACACAGATCTAAGATCTTGAAAAACATCTACTTTTTCCCTATTTGTTCATGTCCAAATTCTTCTGCATATGAAGTTATTTCAATATGAAAAGCTGATTAATCTTTTTTTTTTTTTTTTTCTTCATTTTAAAATTAGAAGCAGTCCTAGATTCAACATGGGCTTCTTCACTTCGCACTATCCTAGCAAGGATATTGGAGGAGAACAAATCCATTTTCTTTCCTTTATTTCTAGCTTAATAGGTGAAAGAATTGAATGCTGCTGATACAAAGCTGTACAGTTCCTCCATTTGGGAAGAGCTGCATTGTTTTTATGACAATTCCAGTTTGTAATAATGGTTGGAAAAATTTTATGGTGGCTATGAAAATAAAAAGCACTAAGAGCAGTTCCTGAAGGACACAAAGCTCCTTACTGTAAAAATAAATACTAACAAGCCAACTCTTTCATTAAGGCTGATGACTTCTCACAAATGATGTTATAGCCATCGGCTGATATTTTTCTTTCAAATCAAAGGATATAAAACTATATCCTTTAAAATTTTATTTGCCTCAGGCATTTGCAATTGAAAAGATATCTCTATATGTTCAGAGAACTCTTCTAATCAACTGCTTTCCAAAGAGATCTTTACACTTTCATCCATATAAGAGATGCAGTAGCTGCTTGTGGAAAAAAAAATAAAAAACTACTGTTTCTAGCATTGATGCCTTGAAAACAGAGAAGATTCTTATCAGTAACCAATTAACAACAGAATCAGTAGCTTTCTTGTTTTTCTCTCACCAAATAAAAGCCAGAATTTGATCATCTTTCTTGTTGTAGCTGCTAGTAAAATACAGATATTTGTCCAAAGTTTTCAGATAGCCATACCTGAGAAATTATCTGTTACTTACCATGCAGATAACTTACCATGTAGCATGTTATATTTGTCTACACTTTGTTTCAGTCTTTGGTAAAAACTATCATGTTTACAAAATTAATAGAGAATTTAACTAAAATATCTGAAAATCAGTATCAAAAGGCAATATAATGGGATATATATTTTCACTGATGAGCCCAAAGAAAGAAGAATGTATATTAGGTATTTCCTCCGAAGATTATCACAATACCAGACTTTGGCTGTTGCAACAACAAAATCATCTATTCTGTAAACCTCTTCTGGAATTATCCACTGAATTTTCATTAGTCAGGATTAAAGAAGCTTAAATCTAGCTAGGAATATCTAAAAATTATTAAGATCAACACTGTGGTAGAGTTCATTTCATGTAAGAAAAACAGAATGTGAAGAAAAATGAACAGGCTTGTGGTTTAGCTAATGAGGGCATATACAGAGATAAACTTACTCGAACAGATGGTCACAAACTGGTCAGTATTAAACTCAAGCAGTAAATTCAACAGGGTCCTGCTTCCAGAGCAGAAGGTTCTGAGACAGTTTGCAGATGGATTTCTTGACCTAGTGTTGTTCGTTTAATAACATCAAATAGGAATGGATACATTTTTGTACCTGCAGCAGTACTCGAAGACATGACTGATGATCTTTGAAAGTACCTTTCTACCAAAATTATTCCATGATTCTATGATTTCACTGCTAATGAGGTTTTGTCCAATCAAATCCATCCATCTCCATTATTTTATAAAGACTCCTCTGCAAGAGTAATATTTTCTTACTTCAACAGTTAGTATTCAAATTGTCAGTGTTCATCTGCTTAAACCAACAATGTAAATTTACATTAAAGAACATGTATTCTCTGTTTTCTCTGTTACTTCCAAATGGTTTACATTTTTTTTTTACAAAAGTGATACTCTCAAACAAAAATTCTCTTTAAGAGAAGATGAGGTAAACTTTCAGTAAGAAAGGAAATGACTAAAGAGAATGCTTGACAAATTGTCCACTTACATTTCTCAAAAATCTTGCTATTCCAATGTGATTTTGAAAGTCTTTTAAGCTACTTTTCCCATGAACATAAATACAAACCCCCATAATACTTTCTGCAAATCATGTATAAGATGCTTGGTACTACATTTGTCTTTTTTCTTTGTCATTGATTGCATTTCTATCTTCCTTAAGCATAACTCGCAGACCACCATAACTTTTCTAACTGTCATCTGTGCTTTAGATACGTCTTTTTCATGCTAGTCTTTAGTTCAGGAGGACTTAGGGCTTTTCCTTCAATAGGTTAAAGGAACATTACATTCCCCATTGATGGTCTTCAATCTACAGTCACTTCACATGAAATCTGTAAAGACTTTCAGCTCTTTAAAATTTCATCAAACACCAATTCATCTCTTGACCTTTGGAGACTCTCTGCTTCTCCAAATCACACTTCAAGCAACAGGATGAAAAAGAAAAAAAAATAAAAAAGGGAAAAAAATTAGATTCACAGTTTCTCTAAATTTTATTTTCTTTTAATTTTTAGAGAGATGAGGAAATATGAAAATGTTTTAACCAAAATTTTATTGTTATGGTGCAACTATATGACTAAAGTTTGAGAAAGAGAATTGTATTAGGAATACATATAAATGTATACAAGTATGGTTAGTTCTTTCCTCTTGTTCTGCAGCTTCCTAAAGGAAAATTAATACCCAAATTTTTTATCTAATATATTAATTTGAGCTTAGCATATTCACTCATGTCCATTAACTGTCATCATTCTATGTCTTGTTAATAAAATCCATTAAATTTAATTTAAGGTAACAAGGTTTACAAATTTTCACCTTCTTGTATAACAGTATTTCTAACTTAGTGTCTGTATTATAGATGGTGGCATTGGGAACTCTGGAAAATTTTCTTCAAAATTAAGTCGACTCAAAGACTCAGAGGACTGCTACAAAGGTGAAGTATAGTATTCATTAATAAACGCAGATAACTGTTTTCTATTTACACAATTTATATTTACACAATTTCTATTTACAATTTGCAGTTTGCCCCTCATTTTATACCTGCAACAGCAAAGCTGCTGAGCCAAGAGGACAGAGAGCTCCCATGTTCCCAGTCTAACTGTGGAATCAGGACTCTTTGTGCTGCTACATCTAGACTTGATGCTTTAAAGCACCCAAGTGTTTCAAAGTTTAGTAATGCAAGCTGAGGTGGCATGTTGTGCTATTACTACTTTGAAATGTCATGTTGGTACTTCTGACTTAGCAAAAGGGGTTTTACTTTTAAACATGTTTTTGTTTAAAATTTCTGCTATTGCATATTAATGTGTACAAAACAGGGCACAGCCTCTTTAGTGATGTTACTGTGCTACAAAAACAGTAAGAATCATGTTTTTTGTCCTGCATGCTTGAAATATACCTCTAAGCTATTACAGCAACTATCATTTCACAAATGTACAGATGGAAAAATTGAGGCAACTGAAGGACAAACTGTTCCTCTGACTTCACTCACCTTTTTCAGTCCTGCTCTGCATTCAGCAGTAGATTGAGCTCAAAAAAATGTAACAAAAATATTCCATGGACATTCCACTCTACCATGAAGCCTTTTTTACCTGTTTGTTCAGCAATCATACTGGAGTCATACATGGACATGTGTAGCATTAATGATAATTTAATTTAATTTCCTCTTTTAGATACCTTTTATTTATTTTTTTTGGTGGTGTCAAAGTTTATTCTTTTGATTCTAACATGCTTTGTCACTGCAGTCTCAGTGACAAAGTTATTACAAGCAGATGATCCTTTTACCTTGCTTCAGTAAAAGCAATAAAAAAGAGCATTTCCAATACCACTTTCTACAAAATGAGTGAGTTTTTGGTTGAACTTCTCAATACAGATATAGGCAGTAAAGACTGGCTGCATTTGCAGACCCCTGGAGATATTTGCTTGCACATAATTAGGATCTGACAAAGACACTGTTCCTAGGGCCATTCTCCATCTAAGCTGCAAACTACAAGCCTTGCCTTTCCATCTCCATCTCTACCATCCTTTATTTCAAGAGCTTCTAGTGCCTGCTCAGAAAGAGAGAAGGATGCCAGGATGTGAAAGCCACTCTATAATGGGAAGCACCAGACCATGTTCTGGCACAGAGATGTGTTCAGCACAATATTTTTAGAGATTAACCACTTACAAGGTGTGATTTCTTGTCATCGTGCTTTGGGATCAATCATGAACAATGGGTCTGACATATGAACTATGCACAAGGTCTTTTTAAAGGCACCAAAGGATTTAAAAGTATCCATGTGTTTGTACAAATAAAGCATTTTAAAGAGGGAAAGATGTCATTTACCAACAGCTGTTCTTTTTCAAAATATGGATATACACTCTCAACATTCTTTCCTATCTCTTTATCTTACAACAAATCTAAAATATGGGACTTTCTATCTGGCAGGAACTACAAGGGGAGGTCACATGGACCACACAGAATACAAATGGAGCCCTACATGCAGAACGAAGCATGAATCTATAGTAAAATAAAAATCTGAAAAACAGTGTTTATGTATAAATAACCAAAAGTGTAACTCAGATTCTACTCACACTGTTTCAATTCATGACCTCTGATGACACTGTCAGTGAGACTGGAAACTAGCACAAATTATAATGATTTTTAGGGGATGAGCATAATTACCCCTTGGGAAGTGTCCTGTGTCAATTAAATTCATTCTTACAGGCCCTCAATTAACAATAGATTTCAGTCAGTAGTGACTTTCAATTAATTTAAAAACACCCACAACCTAAAAATTCAGGGTATAGCAAAGAAATACAGGAAAGCAAAATGATCTTTGCACTTTTAATACAATTTAAAATGTACCTGATTCTTCTAACACAGAAAGACCTTAAAATTGTATCAACAGTGAAAATACTAACCCTGAAAGCAGAAAGCTTAACCCTTAATCTTTTTCTCTAAAAGTAAAACCATATTTTTCCCCTTTTTTGTGGAAATGGGGGTGCTGGGAGGGTCAGGTGGCCAGAGGGAATATGAATAGGAAGCTCTTTTTATTTATCATAAATTTCACAGCTATGAAATACTGGGAGAAAATTTCACTGGAAATCAAACAATCTAGTATCCTAAAACCAATGTTCTTCCCATGGCATATTGTACAAATATTTTTTCTTTATTAATATCAGGTTCAAATATGCAATTCTTCTTATTCACTTGAAAAAAGAAAATTCTAAGGTATTAATTTCATTACTATTATTTTTGCTATTAAAATTAAATCCCTATTAATGTAATAAATCAAATTGAGTATTTTTATGTACTTTAGTTTCCATTTTCCTAATTATTTTTTCCTGTTGTACATATATGAGAGTAAATTTGTCTAAAAATTATTTTCTTGGTTTTTACTTACGTGACTAGGGAAATCTTCAAACAAAAAACAAAACAAAACCCCAAAGAATTTCAACCCTGAATTTCAGAAATTTGTGAGAAAAAGAAACTATTTGAAAATTTTATGTTTGGGCAACCAAAATTTACATATTTTTTTTTACATAGTTGCTTCAATTTATTACTAATAAATGTTTATTTTGATAATTTGTAAGTTGAATCTTACTTGATCATATTGTGCAGTGTATTAGCATGAAGTAAACTATATAATCCTTTATGCAAACTAAATAAAACAGAAACTGTATGGTTAACAAATTCCCAAGAGAAAGTGCAGCTATTTAACAATGAAATTTTCTTTATTCAGCTAAAATGTCATATTTGCAAGAAACTGAGTGCTACAAAAGTGTTCCCATGTTTTTCACTGTGCTTACCTGTCTTGAAGGAGTGTAGATAAAACACAGTTCAGTCATGTCTCACTCATTATTTTCAAAGAGTTTCATTTGCAATTGACCTTTTGCTGATTCATAATGAGGCATTTAGAAATGCTTTAAGTCTTGAAAAAGGGAAATGAAGCAGTGTGCAGACTAATGATAGCATTCATGAGTAACACCAGCTATTGCTTAAAAACAAGAGGTGATTTAGACAGAATAATATACAAAAGACATGATGAACCCACATAACTTTTATATTATTGTATCTACACCAGTTTTACTACAATTGACACTGATAGGCATTTACAAAGGAAGAGACAATCAAACATTCCCTCAATTTTCTTCTCAGATACATCTGGATTTTATCCCCGTAGTATTTTATGGGTTTGAATGGATGATGGCAGGCACAGTTCAAAAGGAATTTGTATGAAAATTTCATACCGAAGTAGATAATCACTGTTTTCTATCAATGAAGAAGTGATCCATTTCCCACCTTAGTTATTCACTGCAAGCTCTTTAGGGAAATTCAAAGTAGATGTTCTGTGGTTCTTTTCTCCATGGAAAATCAAAATATTTTCTACCTCTGTTGCTGAAGAAGAGAGAAGATGTAAGGTACATTGAACTCAACAGAAAATTGACACTTTTTTGCACATGAGTTAAAATGGAGGATTATGATAATGATGAGGAGGAGGATTACAATTTTTAATTTCTAAACTACACATACAGAAAAAAAGGTCCAAATACAAGCAAACATTGACTGTTTTTATTTTCAAATAAAATGTTATGGCTCTTCCAAAAAATATTCATTTATAGTTTAATTTTCTATATACAAAAGTGTTTGCGTTTTGCAAAACTTTACTTAATTCTGACTGAAATGACCAATGTTTATAAATGCTAATTCTTACCATGAATTAACTCTTCAGGTAATGTATGTTTTAAAGTCTACTCCACAGAAAATTAAGCTAAAAGTAAATTAAATTAGTGCAGACTAATATTTGAATGGAGAAATCAGTACTTCACATTTGTTTTAGCAGTCATCCTGTTACCATCTATTCTGATTGCATTTTCCATAGATTAACAGATATGTTTACCTGCCTTACCATCTGCTGAGCTGACTGTTTGCAAGCTACCTGCTAAAATGCTGGCAGGGAGCATAAACTAAGCCATTTGTCACTGTATGTTTGTAAAATGAAACACATTCTGACATTAGAATAGGTACATACTGAAAACTGCTGCTATGGAACAGCCAAAGAGATTACATCCCTATATTTAGCAAGGTCGAATGAGGAAAAGGTTGGGAAACCTGAAGAGCAAAAATCTAAAATCCCACCATGTTTAAATCATCTAGCCAGATTTTGAGAACAGTGAAATTGGAAAGCATCCAGTTTATGCTTTTCTTTTTCTTATTTGTCTCCTGCCAGGGTAATCATGGCAGAAAATTACTTCCTCTCTCTGTGTATAGAAGGCAGTAAATTTTCCTTAACCCTTCCTTTCCAGCGCAATAAAATTACAAAGAAAGCCTTTTAGCCTATTATACTTAGTAAGAAGAGCACTAGCAAAACTGAGCACAAACTGAGTGAATTTCCCTCATAGTTTGATCAATACACAGGTAGAAATGACAATTTTCAAAGCATTTTATTAGAGATATTTGTGGTAATGTAATATAAAGCTGTATTATACATATTTCAGCATACTTTGAAAATCTATATATGATGAAAAATTGCCTATTTTTATTAGAACACTTTAGTAAATAAATAATTGGAACAAAAACTTCACAATTGAAAATATTCATGTGGAATTTTATAATGAAAATACCTAGAAAATTGAGAGATTGAAAATACAATGCCCTACTTTTTTTGTTGTTGCTCTTGTTACAAATGGTAATCACAAATGTTTCTAAAGGGATATCAGATAGAATTTAGAATTCTGAAAATCACCAGTTGTATCTTTGGTATCACAAGAAACCACATGACAAATATCTACTTGCAGATGAACGTTTCTATTTCAGTTCAAACATATTTGAAACAGATTCCTTCTTTTTACTTAGCCTTCCTAAATAATCATCTTCTCTGTTTCTTTTTTCACATAGCTAAGCAACAGATTATATAGTACCAAGGCATGCAATTATTAGCTTGGACCTATCAATTCCCTTGGCTTTCCCAGCAGAGACATCCTTTTCCCCAAAATCCTGCTTAGTAATCCACTGGTGTGACATAGAAACAACAGCATGTTGTTGTCATTTTTAACCATTGTTTAACTCAAAGCTGCACATTTAGCATCTAAAATCTTCAAGGGTGAAAAATTGGCAGATTGCACTGGATTTCTTCTCCTTCAAGCTTCTAAAATGAAAATTACTTGCCATCTTGTTTAACTCCATAAAGGGAAGAAGGATTCACAAAAATTGTGGAAAGGAAAGGAAAGAATGAAAAGATTAGAAAAGCCTTTTTCTTAAGATGTAATGTCATTAATTTTATTTTTTTTTAATAACTTAAATGGCCTTCCCCTTTATATCATATCTATCACCTCTCATCTCAGAAATGTGATGGAAATAAGTAGGAATAAAGATGAAGTTTCAGATAATCATCAGGTCTGCAAGACCTGATATGGATGAAGTATGTAAAGGACTTTATTCAGTCAGGGAGAAACAAAAAATATTTACATTGGAAGAAATCTCTGGAGATTATATAGTCCACAAAAAAAAAAAAACCAAACAAGACAAAGCAACCAACCAACTGACCAAAAAGTACCACCAAAACCAAAACAAAAAGCAAACCAAAACACAAAAGAAACAAAAAAAAAAACCCTCAAACAAAATAAAACCAAAAAGAAGCAAACCAAACCACTCCCAAAATTATAAGTGTTCCCACAACAATCTGAAATGTGGTTAGAGTATTTTAAAAAGTGATGATGATTCACAAAAACAATGAACAGTATGGGTAGTCTAACAGCAGCTTCAGTGATCATAGTGGAAGTATCACAGCATATGTGGAAATACATTCCTTTTGAATGTAACTAGCAGATTAAATCTTGACAAGCAGGACCTAAAAATGGGTTTTAATTAAAAACTATGAAAAACATTAACAAAACACTAAGTTTCACATTCCAAACTGTTCTCAGTTTCTAAAATTGTGGAAAGATATTTTTGTAATGATTGGGCTGCTCTTTTCTGGAGAAAAGGGAAAGGAAAGGCAGCTGGTGGGCAGAAAATGTGTGTGAAGAAACATATACTGAAAGGAGCCATGGGCTAAAGGGATTGCAAGGCATTGACCCCCAGTGCAACACCCATGACCCCATGTTGAGGAAGAATATTGCAGTCAGGCAGGGAGCCCCAGAGATATGGGCAGGAGCACAGAACACGAGAGAAGAGCGGTTGGTCTTTGTCACATCTTTTGTTTAACACTCACAAAGGTATCATTAATGGAGGCTTTCTTTAATAATTACTAAAATATTCATTAATATCTTTTGTGGGTAAGTAATGACAACTCATGTTTTGACTTAGAAGCTAAATATTTGTCTGTATATATATAAGGGGTGTGGAGGTTTTTGTCTGTAATAGAACATAGTATCTAAAATGTGACTGTATTCTTCTAGTGAAATTTTCTACATTGATTTAACAAAATAAACATTCTAAGTGCTCTATGTAGAATATGATAATCTTCTCTCTATATTGTATTCTAGAAGTTCTGCATGAGGACAGATGAAGTGAAAAAGAAAGACAGACTAATCTAATTGAACAGCTGTTTTTTTATTTGGGTAAAAAGGAGGGCAGAAGAAAAGAAGCATGCAAAAAGTATTAAGGGTTTTGGATTCAACAGTCTGGCAAGCTTGCATTTCTGCTTATTAACTTGCTCTCCCATGAGCCAAGTTCCACAACCTTCTTAGCCTTTGAAGGTTGCAGATACTTTTTAACAGGACTGGTTATTGACAGCAGACCTTTATAGCCACTTTGTCTTATTTTATTAAGTAGGAAAAAGAAAAGTGTTCAGGTATAGACTAAATTATAATGAAAAGCAAAACAAAAGAGTTTTGTAGAATTTCAAAAGCTTGAAGATGCATGTAACTTGTTGTTTGAAAAAACGGAAGTAAATTATTTGGGAAGAAAAGTTTCTTGTAACAAACTTTTTTTTTTTTTTTTTTAGCATTAACATGTCACAGAAATGCACAAAAAAAACTTCACAAAGATAATGGACTCAGAAAAAAATTAGTTAACAATTTTTTTTTTTTTTTTTTTAGCATTAACATGTCACAGAAATGCACAAAAAAAACTTCACAAAGATAATGGACTCAGAAAAAAATTAGTTAACAACCAAAAACAAGGGGAAAAAACTAATAAACAAGGAGGGTAACCACAATGACTCTCCTTTGACATTTTACAGGTTACAGGTTTGATGTAGCAGTCAGGGTTGAGATTACCACACGAGCAAGGATGATGATCCAAAGCATGCATAAACTCATACTGTCATGGGAGGCCTCTCCCTCAAGGGTACCCAGAAGGTACAATTTATCCAAAAGCGTTAAAGGATCACTCTCAGAACATCCAGTAGAAAATTGGTCACTCAAAAAATGTTTGTCACAAGCCTGGGGTAATTGTGAGAGGGCAACAGTGAACTTTCTAACAGCAGCTTAAGACAGAGTTGTAAATAACTGGTGTTGTTACACAAGCAGCTTTGCATGAAGCACTTGTTGGGCTGGTGGATATAGCCACAGCAGGGGCATCTTAGCTACATCTTTTCATCCAATCTCTGGCAATTCCAAGGTGCACATGCTTTACCTTTACCACTGTGCCAGCTAGATGCACAGTTTGGTGGGCAATTAAATGAGTTGCTACTTCATGCATTGGGGCACTCATTTATATCTTTGTCAGAATGTTTGATACACCAGAGGCACTTAGTGGCTTGGTGTATACTAGGGTGTAAGCAACCTCATTTCCACATAGTGTTTGTGCTTGCTGGCTTCCTATGGGATCTCAGAGCAGTGTGTAGTGTCATTGGGGCTCCACCCCATGGCCTTGTGAACTGTCTGGAGAATGTAGACTTGGCATCCCATGCTAAGCTGTCATTTACTTTGCCCAGTGGCCAACTATAAGCAATGCATGTAGTTTACACCTTTCATGGCTTTTAAAAAGTTTCCGTCTCTAATTATTATATTGTGCCCATTAATCCAAGGGCTAATTATGTAACATCACAGAATATCCTGATTTACAAGGGACCCACTAGGATGACCAAAGTCCAACTCCCCTCCCTTCACAGGGCAGCCCCAAGAACCACATCTTGTGCCTGAGAGCACTGACCCCAGATACCTTTGCATGGCTGGCACTGCTCTGCAGCATCTCTTAACCCTGTTTGCACACATATCCAGAGTTGCTATCCCAGGTGCAGAATACGGCACTTTCCCTTGCTGAACTTCATATGTGAGTGCCCATCCCTCTAATTTGTGCAGGTTTCTCTGCAGGTCCTCTTTGCCTTCAAGCAAGTCAACAGTTCCTCCCAATTCAGAATTGTCTGCAAAATTATGTAGAATACTTTTGAGTCGTGCTGACATTTACAAAAATTTGCATTATCAGCTGACTTAGGGGTGAGTAAACAAACTGTTACTAACATTAGGTTCATTATTTTTGTGAATTCTACTGTTATCTTTACTACAACATTGTCATTAAAGTCCAGCTTGTCTGCACTCGCCACTGTTGCCCCCAGTAAGAGCAACAGGCTTGTCCTTTTCTGCACTGTCCTGTAAGAGACTTCTTTTCTTCCCCAGCTTCCATTAGTCCCTTCCTCAGGGAGAACTGAAATAAATAGTGGATGTACAGTGTTCCTTTCTGTGTTCTGGAGGGAAAAACTGTTTCCAGTGCAAAATCTTTCACAGGATGCAGGAAAATATCTGCTCTGTTGTGGTGTCTTCCATGAGCTGCAAGGGAGTATCAGATTACCTCCCTCTTTTTTCTATTGCATTTCTGTTCACACTGTGGCTTCTCACATTTTTCTCCATTTTTCACTGCATTGTGTCATCCTTTTCCCTTTTACAAATATGCTTCCAAGGTAGCATTATTTCTATGACCTCAACAAATGTATGCTGACAGATGCATACTAAAGCTGTGAGTCAGTACAACCTGTATTTTCTAGGGTCCTCACAGACACAAATAGTTAGAGAAACTATTTTTCATGACCTTTCAATAATTTTTTTTAACATTCTCATTTTCTACCCTAAAATGGTCCATGTGTTCTATGGAAAACCAGAATAGACAGAATGAAGCAAAAAATGTTTTCAACACATTTTTCAAAATACTGTGACATATGGATAATTAGCTAGCAAATGAGTAATAGGAAAGCTAGAAAGATGATATTAGCTTGCATCATTCATACAAAATGTACTTCTAAATAACTGTTCTTTGTAATTGCTTCTCTCTGCCAACTAAGCACCATACAGCAAATCAATCACACTGGACATATGATTAAAAAGAGAACAATGAAAATAACAGGAAGATCAATACTAATGAATCAAAAGGAAAACTTTTTCTTTTTTTTTTAAAGAATCACAGACTCAATTAAGTTGAAAAAGTCCTCTGAGATCATCGCATCCAACCTTCAATCAAAAAGCACCATGTCAACTAGACCAGGGCACAAAGGGCCACATCTAGTCTGTCCTTAAATACCTCCAGGGATGGTGACTCCTCCACTTCCCTGGATAGCTCATTCCAATCATCATTTCTTTAAAGAATTGCTTCTTAAGAAGTGTATTACATTTTAATAATTTTCCACCTAGCATTAAATTCAACTCAAGTTGAATTTAATGCTAGGTGATGACAAGTTCTTCATATTTTAGAGCCATATCCCTGTATTTGATTAATATAGCACAGAATTCTACATCCAGGGTTTCCCTGTCCCAGGTGCAGAATCCAGCACTTCTCCTTTTTGAGCTTCATATCTTTTGAGGTGTCTCTGCAGGGCCTCCCTGCCTTTGTAGGAGTCAACAGCTCCTCCCAGATTTGTATCGTCTTTGAACTTGTTTAACATCTGTTCCAGTCCTCTGTTCAAGTTATTTATGAAGATGTTGAAGAGTGCAGGACTGAGGAGGGTAGAGCTTGACAGAACTCCACCAGTGACAGATCCACAGTCTGATGTCATTTCATTCACTGTAACACTTTGTGCCATGAGCCAGTTGCATTCACATGATGTGTTTATACACATGAATGATGGACATTTTTGTCCAGAAGGATCCTGTGAAAGAGTATGAAAAGCTCTACTGAAATCCCAACATGTTGATTACATCAACTTGTCATAAAAGGAGATTGGGTTTGATAATTCCTGGGCATTCCTTCCATGAAGTTCTGCTGGCTATGACCAGTGACTATATTGAATTTCAGGTGTTTTTTAACATCTCCCAGAATATTCTTCTCTATAACTATATCAGGCACTGAAATGAGACTGACAGGCCTGTAGTGGAAGGGTGGTTCTTCTTGCCCTTCCTGAAATTCACCAGCTTCCCTTCAGCTGGGACCTCTCCAGATCCCAAGACTGCCCCAAAATCAACAAGACAACTTTTGCCATGACATCATCTGGCCTTTTGAAGACTCTTGGATGAATCCCACCAGGCCCCACAGATTTTTAGGGATCCAGCTTGCACAAATTCAAGATTGACTGGGAGTTGACTATTCTTGCACTCAGGGTCCTCCAGCTCAGGACACTGACACTCCCTTGGTCAATAATCCATGTTGAAGACAGAGACAAAGAATGCATTCAACACCTCTGCTCTCTGTGTGATGGCCATCCTCATCCCATAAGGGGTCAATGTTATTTCTATGCTGCCTTTTGCCATTAAGAGATCTGGAACAACTCTTTTTACTCTCTCTTGCAGTTCTGGCCAGCTTCTGCTCCAGTTGAGCTTTGGCCACATGACTTTTTCCCCTACAGCAGCAAGCAACGTGTCTGTATTGTTCCCATGTCACCTGACCTTGCTTCCACTGGGCATACACCATCCTTTTTGTCTTATTTCTGAGAGAAGTTCCCTGTTCAGCCAAGCTGGCCTTTTGCCTTGCCTACTTGACTTCTGACATTGGGGAATTGCCTGCTTCTGTGCCTTCAGAAGTGATGTTTAAAAAGTGACCATCACTGATTGACCCCAACACCTGCAAAAACATTTTCCCATGGACCTTTATTATTCCTGTGCAGACTGAAGTCTGTTCTCCTCACAGCCAGAGCTGAGGTTTTGTTGGTACTTTTCATCCTGTGAAAAGAGATTTTGAACTCTATTGTTTCATGATCGCTGTGGCTGAGATGGCTGCCAATCTCCACATGGCTTCCAAGATCCTCTCTTTTGTAAAGCAGTAGATCAAGGAGGGCATGTTTCCAAGCTGTCTCCCTTAGGACCTGTTCCATGAAATTGTCACTCAGCCTTTTTTGGAGTCTTCCGGCTCAGCTTATACCAGCTGTTTGATGCTCACAATTTCTGGCAAGCTGAAGTCCTCCATAAGAAGAAGAGCATTTTCCTTGGAAGTGTCCCTTGGTTCCTCAAAGAATAATTAATCAGTATCATTGCCCTGGCTAGAAGGTCTGTGGTAGACCACAATGACACCTACACCATTTTTTTTTTTTTTTTTGCCCCTTGATTCTTAAGCAGAGGCTTTATACTGTCCTTTTATCAGCTGTGAGTTCTATACATCCTAACACTTCTATGACGTATAGTGCCACCCCTCTGCCTCTTTTGCCCTTCTTATCCTTTCCAAAGAGCTTTTAACCATCCAACAGGCCACTCCAGTCACACAGGACTCATCCCACCAGGTTTCACTTACGGCAATAATGTCAAATTTCTGGGACTGAGCCAAGACCCAGAGATCCTGTTGTTTGTTCGTCATGCTGTTTGCATTAGAGTAGAAATATTTAAGGTATGGTACATTGTAGCTAACATCTTGTGAAACATTAAAGGGTCTTCTTGATAGTCATTTCCTCAAGTTTTCTCACACCACCCCATTCCTCATCACTGCTGAGCCCATTTTTCCCCTTTTCCCCTTCCAAGCGAAAGTTCTATCAATGAGCCCTGCTGGCTCCTTGGCTGGTTGGATTCTGAAGAATTTCAGATCATGATGAGGCTTGGGGTTGTTGAACAGTTTCTGAAATAAGGAACACACATTTATAATTTGCATTAATATAAGGACTGTTTTTTAGAAAAAAAAAATATATATATAACTGGTCAAATGAGGCAGTTTTCACTTTGGCATCATAGAATGAAAGATAAGAATGCTATTTTTATATTAGCTTCTCATTTAGAGGGAAAAAAAAAATTCCCAAAGATTTTTCTAAAAGTTTTAATTCCCATCTGACCACACATATCTGTAAAATCTCAAACTAACAAACCACAAAGCTAAAAGGAGGGTTTTTCTCAGGTCAATATTCAACAAAACTGTTAAAGTTATGCCTAATTTTTTACCATTCTGATTCAGAAAAAAAACACTTAATATTAATTTAATTTGATTTATCAAGTGTTTGATTTATCTGGCAATTCATAACCTTTAATCAATATTTAGATTTAATTTCCAAGGCCACAACTTTGAAGAAAATCCAAGGTCACCTGCATGTAATTAATGTACTTCTGTGGATACTCGGCTCAGGGTTACGATTGAATGGAGAGACTTGGCAACCTCCTGGGATCTTAGATGGGGATTTTGTAAAATCCTGTGAGAGAATCATGCATTTCTATCAAACAGGGTCCATAAATGACTTTTTCTTCTGTGACTAAAGCATCAAAATTCATTCTTATTCAGAAACCTTGAATGCATTTGATCAGGCTATATCAGAAGGCACATTCTCATCACAAAAAGGTCCTTCTCCCCATGTTTTTTTTTGTAATTTTAAAGACCTAATTATTTTGAAAATATGCCTTTGTCTGAGCAAATTAACCTTTAAAAGAACTTGTTATCTCTAACTTACAGATATAGTAGGCAAACTCCCATATGCAGAGGTACTCAGCAAAGAGAAAACATGCTCATTTTCAGGGTTTCTCACTCAGGAATTATAGTGCCATGTGTGAGATGGACTAATACAGATCAAAGGTGGCCAGAAGTGTAAGTGTGGTGGTGATGGGAATCATCACCATTACTGGGGTAATGGGAACTACCATGCAGAATTTACAAGGTCATTGTTCTATTCCAGTTCCACCAGGAGAGATCAGATAGAAATAGTCCCAAAAATTTAAAGCCATTGTCCCACATATGCCACCTTTGTCTAGGTAGCAGCAGCCACCAAATCCTGGTTTTACAGTATTTTGATGCTGACAGAATAGGCTTATGACATCACCATACTACTCTGGCATCTGACTGAAGGTACTACACAATTCTGTTTTTCAGAGGACCCCAGCCCAGGGGTCCTTTAAAATGTTTTTCCCTCAGCATTCCAGTGCCTCCTATTTCTGCATATCACCACAACATCTGACTAGCCTGGGACTTTGAAGTGATTTTACCAGTGGCTTTTTGTTAAAGTAAGCACTTGTTAAAAAAAAAAAGAAGAAAAAAAAAAAAAAGCCAATCCTTTTTGAGTTTTGTAAACTAGTATTCAATAAAACCTAATCCAGGAGTAAACAACTTAATAATACATGTACTTAAAACTTTAAAAACAAATTATTTAAAGACTGTTTTTACTTTTTCATTGTCCTCTTGGAGGACAGATTAATTCCTCTTTTCTTGTTATCTCTCCAGCAGTTTGAAGTAGCTTTCTGTTTATCAGTAAGGTCTAAACTGTTCCCTCGAATTCACTGGAAAACTAACTCCTTTCCTTTCTCCTTTCCTTTCTCCTTTCCTTTCCTTTCTCCTTTCCTTTCCTTTCTCCTTTCCTTTC